>NC_056725.1:1114443366-1114500866 GCF_019279795.1 Protopterus annectens
GTGTTTGTAAGTGTTTATATCTGATGGTTAAAGTATTTTTGGCCTTTTTCACCCAGTAAATCTCCCATTGCTATACTTTACAAGGGCTGATGATGTTCCTCACCTTAGAAATACCTTGGGACACCATTCACCCTGTAAGCTCAGTGGTGCATGTGATAAATGCATAACACTGCAGTAACAATAACTAAATAGTTAGGGGGTGTCATATCCTTTGGGGGTGAGTTTTGCAATTTTTTGTTGTGGTCTTCCCAGTACACTTCCCAATGTCCACTTTGCAAGGCCTACTGTTGTCATCCACTGTAGAGGTAGCTGTAGACACTCGGCAGCCCTATAAGCTCTGTGCCACATGAAATAACTATGTAAAAGTATGGATAAATAACAAGATAGGTGGGGCTTCCAATCCTTTGATACCATTCCCCACTCAGGAATCATAGACAAACATACTCAGCTAGGCATCAACCCTTATGTCACTAGGTGGGTTGCAAACTGGCTCACAGATAGAACCCACAGTGTGAAAGTAGCAGACTCCATGTCAGACTGCTGACCAGTCATGAGTGGAGTACCATAGGGTCTGGTCCTGGGTCCCCACATGTTCAGTATCTACGCCTCTAAAGCCCAGGCCAATGCAAAGGGACTCTGGCTGACAATGTTTGCAAATGACTGGAAGGTGGGTGCTATTATCACCTCTTCAAGTGATGTTGATGTCCTGCAGAAAAGCCTCACTGAGAGCTATGACTGTTGTCAGAACCCTGGACTTAAGCTCAATGCCAGAAAATGTGTCACCATCCCCTTTGGGAACAACTTGGTTCTAATGAATCACCACATTGATGGTAGTCCATTGAACACAAAAGTAGTTATAAGAAAACTGGAAACACAGGTTGACAACGACCTCTCTGTTGACCACTACAGTGCCACTGTGGTCAGAAAGTCCTTCTATGTGGCACATTTCATTACTAAGGGTGTTACATCCAGGAGAAAAGAGGTCATTGTTTACCTCTACTCTTCTCTCATTAGGCCAATCATCGAGTACAATGGCCCATTTGGCATGTACCTCAATAGACATCTGCAACAACTATAGAGGCTGTAAAAGTACCTCACAAATAGGATCCTAGGCCTTAAACATTTGTCCTATATGGACAGACTCCAATAACTCTGACTATTCTCTGTCTCATATTGGCTACTTAGAGGTGATCTCTGCTTGACTTACAAAGCCATATCTGACCCAGCTCTGTTAGGTATGCTACATCTAAAGAAACCCAATCCGTCTACACCACATGCCCCAGAGAACTCAATCCGATTTCCACAATCAACAGAACATGTTGGAGGGATAGGTTCATAACCCAGAGACTGGCCACACTGTGGAATAGACTTCACATACATGTCAAGCAGAGCACTTCACTGGACCTCTGCAAGAGAAATCTGGATATGCGGATGGGGAATAGGAATCTCACCCCAAGGATCACTCCAGTGGCTATACTCGATAGACACACTGGGGAGTAACATCAAGTGGCATGATGCCATGGTAACCCTATGGGTTAGGCTTGTAAAGGATCCATGGCCATTCATTTAGTATGCACTTCTGAATCTAATGAACCTATGGATCTCAGTACTTGCATACGTGTGTGTGTGTGCATTAGTGTTTACAAAAGTGTTTGTGAGTGTGTAAACATGTAGGTGAAAGTAGTTTGAGGCCCTTCTCACCTAGTACACCTCCCACTGACATACATTACAAGGGCTGGTGATGTTATTCACTTTACAGGTACCTAGGGACACTCTTCACCCTACAAGGCCCTTGGTGTGTGCGGTACCTGCATAACACTATAGTACCAATAACTAGATAGGTAGGGGTTCTAATCTGAGTCCTGACAAATGTGTGTGTGTGTGTGTGTGTGTGTGTGTGTGTGTGTGTGTGTGTGTGTGTGTGTGTGTGTCTAAGTGGGTATGTTTGTAGGATATGTTCATAGGTACAAGGCTAACTGCCCTAGGGCCTATACAAGCCTATCCATAACAATTCCCTAGCTATTTCTTCCCACAATATTTACTCCACTGGACCCCTGTGTAGCAGGGCAACTGACATGATCCCTGGAGTGAATTTCCTATCTCCCATCCAATTGTCAAGGTTCCTTTTGAAGAGGGCTGAAGAGGCACTCTGCTTGACATGTATGGACAGTCTATCCCAGAGTCTGGGGAGTCTCTGGGTCAGGAACCTATCTCTCCAGCATGTTTTGTTCATTGTGATGACAAAGTTTAGATCCCTGGAATGTGTGTCTCTGAGGGATTGGGATTTCTTTAAGTGTAGCATGTCCAACAGCTCTGGGTTTGACATGGCCTTGTATGTTAAGCAGAGATCATCTCTGAGTAGACAATATGCTCCAGTATAGCTGGAGTTTTTTTAAACAGTCAGCATAGGGCATCTGCTTTAGGCCTGTGATTCTTTCAGTGAGGTATTTCTGGGGCCTTTCCAGTTGCTGCAGAGAGGTGCATACCAAATGGGGCATTGTATTCTATAATGGGTCTAATGAGGGATGAGTACAGTGGGACAATGACCATCTTTTTTCTGGATGAAAAGCCCTTAGTCATGAGGTGTGCCATATAGAAGGATTCCCTGACTGTTGTGGCAATGTGGCAATCTAACAGCATGGGTTGAATGATAGAGCTTCTATAAAACCCAAGCTGAGACAACGCAGGCACATAAAATGAACTATCATGTATTTGTATATGTTCTTGATTATGTTTTTTATCAACATTAACTTATCAGAATGTTTATTTATATGTTTTTAGGTCACTATGAAAGTTTTATATATTTTTGTCTTACTTTACATTAACATGTTTATATATGGGAGAGTTCTTTAAATTCTCCAGTATTGCTTTTAATTGTCTAAATTGTTTTAATTGATTAATTGAGCTGCTTATACAAGGGGAGGTTTACTGTGACTTTTATACAAGGATCTGAAGAAGCTGTAATGGTGAAAGCGCTCATCCTTATGTTATAAGTGCAAATTCTTGGAATTAAATTTGGAGTTTTGTTCTTACTTCTGCTGTACTCCGCTTCCTTTGTGACTTACATTATATCTAACAGCATGGACTGACTAACACGATAGGCAGGGCTGCTAGTCTCAGTCCTGGCAAATGTGTGCATGAGTGTATTTGTGTTTGTAAGTGTGTATAACTGTAGGTTAAAGTATTTTGAGTCCAGTCTCACCCAGTACATCTTCCATTGCCATATTTTGCAAGCCTGATGATGTTCCTCACCCCAGATGTACCTTGAGACATCATTCACCCTGTAAGCTCCGTGGCATATGCGATAAATGCATAACACTGTAGTAGCAATAACTAGATAGGTAGGGGTTCTAATCTCAGTCCTGGCAAGTGTGTGTGTGTGTGTGTGTGTGTGTGTGTGTGTGTGTGTGTGTGTGTGTGTGTGTGTGTGTGTATGTGTGTGTGTGTGTGTGTGTGTGTGTGTGTGTGCGTGTGTGTGTGTGTGTGTGTGTGTGTGTGTGTGTGTGTGTGTGTGTGTGTGTGTGTGTGAGAACTATGTTCATTGGGTGGTTGTGGTTTACAATTTTAGGCCATGGTACTCCCAGTGCACATCCCAAGGTTCACTTTATGCAGCCCGCTGTTTATATGTACTGTAGAAGTATCTCTAGACGCTCTTCAGCCCTATAAGCCCTGTGCCACTTGCAATAGCTATGTAACAGTATGGAATGAATAACATGATAGGCAAGGCTGCTAATGTCAGTACTGGCAAATGTGTGTGTGCATTGGTGTGTATAGCAGTGTTTGTGAGTGTGTATACTTGTAGGTGACAGTATTATGAGTCCTTTTCCACCCAGTGCATTCCCATTGTCATACCACACAAGGGCACATGATGTTATTCACTTTACAGGTACCTTGGAACACTCATCACACTATTAGTTTTGCGTCACCTGCGATAAATGTATAACACTATACTACCACTAACTAGATGGGTAGGGGTTCCAAACCCA
The DNA here is from genome assembly GCF_019279795.1 of Protopterus annectens. Classification (NCBI taxonomy): domain Eukaryota; kingdom Metazoa; phylum Chordata; order Ceratodontiformes; family Protopteridae; genus Protopterus; species Protopterus annectens. The sequence goes on from NC_056725.1 coordinate 1,114,447,353, forward strand.
ACATTGGCAATTGTGATCCTGTGCACTTGTGTGTGTATGTGACTGTGTTTGTGGGAACAATGGGCACTGGAACCATAGAGTGAGGGGGAAGGGGAGCCCCCCACTTTTTTGCAGACTCTATCCAAATTAGTTTTGTTTTCCATGCCCAACTGCCACAATGACATCAGTTACTTTGTAAGCAATTCAGAAGCTGCCATGATGACATCAGCACGTATGTCCAGTTTGTGAGTGGGAACATATTATTCAAAACTGTTTGCAAACAGAAACAGCAAGGATTATTCAGCCATTTAAGTTTGTCTTCCTGTCTTTCAAGAAACTTCTGGTTTAGCTTTATGGTATGTTGCTCTGACTTTAGTGCACAGGGTTCTGGGTTCAATACTTGGCAGTGAAATGCATGGTGGTAACACAACATTTTATGCAAGCAACTTTCCAAAATTATACACGCAATGTTTAAAATGTGTCTCTGGTTTTTGGCCTTTCGCACTCCCCCCAATTGGAAATAACTTCAAGAAGTTGTGCAACATGCCTATGGCTTACACTCTACTGTGATTCTGTATTTATATATTGTGTGTAGAAGTAGACTATTATCATGGAAATTATCTGAATAGGGCGGTTTTGCCATTATTGGTGCATGCATTTTGCTTCATTGCCTACTGGAAAAATGTTCAAACAACAAATTTAAAATGCAGTTGTGTGTGGGATTAGAACTTCATGATGGAAATGTTCTGAATAGGGCAGTTTTGTCATTATTGGTTAAAGCATTTTTGTTTCAATGCCTACTGGAAAAATGTTTAAACAATAAATTTAAAAAGCGTTCTAACTTAAGTCTAACAAGTGTGTTGTATTATGCAAGGAATATAATTTAATTCAATCAGGAAGGTGAATCAAGGAATGCATACATGTACGCATGGCCCTAAAAATGTGTTTGAAAACAGCCCAGAGGAAAGTTTGAAAGGCTCAAAATCATGGGCAAATTTTAAACTTTACTCTTGTTACCAAAGCAATGGATGAAGGTAAAACAGTTCACACCACCTTACACTGACCTGGCGAAGCCTTTTGACACAATCTCCTACTCAGGTGTAGTACAAAAGATGAATAATGTAGGAACAAATACTAACATCACCAGCTGCATTGCCAACTTGGCTCACAAGATGCAGGAGATGAAAACAGGGGAAGAGACCAGTCACCAATGGAGTCCCCCAGGGTTCAGTGCTGAGACTTTTTCTGTTTGGCATATACATCTCAAAAGCAAAAGGAAATACCAAAGAGCTTTGGCCTGCTAAGTTTGAGATGATTGCAAGCTAGGAGAAGTTATTGAACCCCCAAATGACTTAACCGTCATGCAGGAAGGTTTGTTCCAAATAATAACTGGTGTCAAAATTATGACAATGCCCTCTGAGAACTGATCCAATTATTTGGAATTTGGGAACTTGTGTGTACAGTGACCTAACTTTTGAGCAGCATGTGCCCAGAGTCATAAGATAGCTTTTCTATATTGCACAGTTTATAAACAAATTTATTGTGACTAGATCTAGAGATGTTGTTATCCCCCTTTACAAAGCTCTCATTATGTTAATCATTTTGTATAATGCCCACTTTGGCATGTATCTGTCCAGACCCATGCAACAATTGGAATACCTTCAGAGATACCTTACTAAAAGGATACAAGTCCTAAACAATAGGTCTTGCATGAACCCTCAAAGATTTATTACTATACTCAGTATTCTACAGAGTGCTTAGAGGTGACATGTCTGGCATACAAAGCATCCTCAGACATAATACAGAGGGACCTACTGAACATCAGCAAGTCAAATGGCATCAGAAAGACTCACTCCAGGTATCTAAACTGAATGTTGTGGAAAGATTCATATATACCACAGAGGCTACTACTGTTCTGGAACAGACTATCCATAAAAATAAAGCAAAGCTCATCCATCCACATTCAAATGCAACTTGGATCTAAGCATGGGTCATAGAAAATGCACTCCAGCATTTCCCCTCATGCCACTGATGGATAGAGGCAGTTCCTTAATGCTGCATCCCTTAGATGGCCCCTTCAATTTATCTATGGTATGATCATAGTTGTTCTCACTAGGGTTAATATACAATTATCAGCAATGGGGATAGCTAAGAGCAATCAGAAAATGTTAAATCAAGCACCAAAACGGAAATGGCTAAGCTTAAAATGTTCTCCAAGTGAATCTATGTTGGGGTCGCAAATAGTTATAAAAAAATTACCCTTTTTAGTTCACTAAGTGCCCCTGTCACCCTCCCTCCCCCAGTCTTTAACAGCTTCCAGCACCTATTGTGGGAACAGTATTCTCTGTGTGTTTGGCCAACACAATATCCTCCGGGGGTGTGTGTTTTACCAATCTGAGATGTGTTCCACCCACTACACTTATCATTGTCCACTTTACAAGAGCTGCTGATGTCAACCACCATAGAATTAACTGTATACACCCCTCAGCCCTATAAGCTCTGTGGCACATGCAATAACTGTTACACAGACCTGGTAAATGTGTACATATACAGCTGTACCTCAGCTATGACATGGTCGATGTGTTACCACTCTGCCATATCCATCATTGGTAATGTCTGCAGGGCCGCATCCTGCTGACACAAAGACACCTAGAACACAAACAGAATACAGCATGTGAGACTACATTCAGTCAGTGTGCTCATGGCCTGCTGCATTGTGGTGTGAACAGCAACCCCCCTTCAGTAATGCTGGTGATACTGCCACTAAGGAAGCGTGAAGGTGCATGGCCCCATAGACCCTCAGCTGATTGTGATGCTGACATACGTCCATGTGGCTGTCACCCATCTCCGACCACATGCTCCAGCAAAGACATGTAGGTCGCCACGGACACCAAGAAGATGTGCATCCAAGACCCTGAGTATCTGTCTGCTGTTGTGGTCAGTGCCTCCATGATGGCCCAAAATATGTGTCTGGTTACAACTGTTCTGGCACTTGCATCAGGGGCTGGACAGGCAGGAGTCCTCCTGTGAGCACCCTTGTCCATCCGCCTGTGTGCGACCTCGCCTGCACTCTGGCTTTGGCAAGTGTCTACACTCACACTTGCCATAGTCACCACACTAGCCTGTTCCATGCCACCACCCAATGACTGTCCATTATCTGTGGCTAGTGGGGAGAAAGTATGTGTTTGCATCTTGACTGTGTGCAGGGATGTTGTGGACAACAGTGGGATGCCAACCGATGGCACAGATTCAGCCCCCGACAGCCTCACTATGACTATCACCATTGTCAGAGTCCGCAGAGACACTGACATCAGATTCCATGTGGGAGGGACCATGACCCCCATAGCTACCTGTGAGGGGAAGCCAACATATGTAAATTAATACCTGCACTAAAAGGTTGGCTGGTACACACACATGCACACACACACACACACACACACACACACACACACACACACACACACACACACACACACACACACACACACACACACACACACACACACACACACACACGCACATGTGTATACAGGTGAGGTGGCACAAAGGCATTATATCGACCTCACAATACTCAAATGGTGACATGCATGACACACAGTCAGACCACAACATACAAACTCTAGACAGGCCCTCAACATCATGCAGTGCAGCCATTTTCACTCCATGTCACTAACAATATACACCTCTAGGATATGTGAGTAGTGTTAGTAGGTGATAGCCCTTCACCTAGGACACACTGCACCCATGTACACATTATTGCTGTTCACCTGTATAGCACACTGGCAACACCTACAAAACATACCTCACAACTGTACAAATCTTCACAGAATGTGTAGATGTATGGCTCAAATATTTGCTCTGTTCCTCATGATCCCTGTGTTTGTTTGACACATTACTGGGATGATCTGAGGATTGACGTCACTAATTAATGATATACATTTGAGTGTCAGACCCCAAAACCTACAGTAAATGTATGTTAAAACAAATCCTGTTACACCTGCAACTTTCTAAACGTACAGTGGATGTGATAAGTGTACACACCACTGTTAACATGTTAGGTTCTTGTAATATATAAAATGAGACTGCAACAATTCATTTCAAAACATTGCCCACCTTTAATGTGACATATCACCTGCGCAATCTAATTGGTAAACAAAGAAATGTGTTAGATGTAAAATATAATAAATGAAATATGTACAATAGGGTGGTTGCATAAGTGTGCACATCCTTAAACTGATACTTTGTTGAAGCACCTTTTGATTTAATTACAGCATGTAGTCTTCTTGGGAAGGAGTCTATCAGCATGATACATTTTGACTTGGCATTATTTAGCCACTCTTCCTTGCTAAAGCCCTCCAACTCTGTCAGATTGCAAAGTCATCTCATGTGCACAGCCTTCTTCAGGACACACTGCAGATTTTCTATCAGAGTTTGGTCTGGGTGCTGACTGGGCCAATCCATAACCTTGATTATTTTCTGGTGGAGCCATTCCTGGGTTGATTTGGATGTATGGTTTCGATCATTGTCGTGTGGGAAGGTGAACTCCGTCTTCATCTTCAGCTTTCTGGAAGATGCCTGATGGTTTTGGGGCAAAACTGAGTGTGATTTGGTACTGTTCATAATTCCCTCCACCTTGACTAAAGCCTCAGTTCCAGCTTATGAACTGCAACCCCAAAGCAGGACACTGCCACCAACATACCCCATTGTGGGGATGGTAGTCATCAGGCGATGCAAAGTGTTGCTTGCGCACCAGCTGTACCTTTTGGAATTGTGGCCGAAAAGTTGAACCTTGGTGTCATTACACCATAACACATTTTCACACATTAATCCAAAAGAACCATTGGTAAAGGACATCAAACAGGTACCAAGAAAACAAAAAGCAGATGGCCTAAGCCAGAAAACACACCATAAGCTCCACACAGCAGGAAAATGCACTTGTAGAATTTCATAAAATCATTTATTTGTAGACCACCATCATTTAAAATCAAACGAACCAGGTTAAGTGCTTTCTTCCCCTGTACAACACTTATGGGACATCCTCAGACCCAAATAAACATTTCCAAAGAATGAACTTATTTAAACCAAGATGCTCAATCAAACAATTAATCAATTAGATAGTAACATACATTAAATTAAAGTGTATATTTTCTACAAAATTTCCACAATTAAATAAAAATAAACATGAATGAGTGAATTAAGGAATTTATAAACTGAAGAATTTGTAAAATTCATAAGATTTATAAAATTTATAAAATTTATAAAATTAGTGCTCTTTTCCTTAAAAATAGGCACCAGGGACAGATAGTCATTTAAACCTGGTGCTTCCAAGGCATTTAATTTAATTATCCAATGAAATTTATTCAAATCCACTAGAAGTTCCCACCAACCCCCTTTTGGGTTGTGTGGTACAACTTCTAATATGCCAAATTTAAACATTGTGTCACCCTGGCACACTAGGGTGTGTCTATATAATGCATTTTTCATGTTGTTCTTACTAATAGCATATAAATGTGCATAAATGCATGTCCTGAAGTTCCTGGTGGTTTTACCCACATAGTAATTATCACATTTCTGACACACCAAAATGTATATTATACCTTTGGTGTTACAAATGCCTTTTTGTAAAAAAATACCTCTATTATGGCCTTTAAGATGTACTATATCCTTGTTTAAAATAAAAGTACATTGGTTACAATTTCCACATCTATGTGTTCCTTTTGTATCCAATGGTCTTGGTATGACCACCTGCTCCATTAAATTTTTGAATTTTTTTCCGGCTTTATAAATAAAGTTTGGTGGTTGACCCAAAAGTCTGGAAATGTCAAAGTTACCCTTAAAAATATTCCAATTCCTTTGTATGATACCCCTAAGTGTTTTTCACCAACCCCAAAGGCTATGACCATACTTGTGTTATAAACACCATTCCTTGTAACACTGTTTACAGTTTTTTTGTATTGTTTCACTACTACTTAACAAGGGTTTATATTTAATTCCCCAGCCATCCTTTATTTCTTTTACTATGTTGTCCAGAAGTTTATGTGGATATCCCCTCATTTCAAAGATTTTCCTGATGTTAAATAGTTTTTCCATAAATGTCTCTCTAGTGGAACACATTCTACCAGCCCTAACCAATTGACCCTTGAATATGTTCCTTTTAGTATGCATTTGGTGGGTACTCTGAAAATCCACCACGTGGTTATTGTGCAGCAGGACACTGTACAGTTAAATGGTATGAGCTCAGTATATCACATGCAGTTCAACACACACGTCTGCAACAGTAGTTTATTATGCTCATAACCTGTATAGGTCTCTTAGATTTGCAAAACAAACGTGTATCATAGTTATATTCACAAGTAATATATGGATATGTACAACATCCCAGTAGCTGGTCTAGCAGTATCACGGTCAGTATTGTTCAACAGACACTCCAGTAGTAGTCATATGTGAGCTGTCCTATCCTGGGGTGACTCAGGGGCCTGAACTGTGATCTATGTCACTGCAGGCAGAGCCAGATGCTATGGCCATAGGTGCTGTTCAGCAATATATCAGTACAGGAAGTCTTGTTGAGACATATTTGTTTAACTTTCTATTTCCCATTATTACATACCCCTTACTGCATTCCGTTACATTATTACTTGTTTCATATACATGTTTTTTTCCATGTGGCCCTGAGTAGTTGTGTTTTGGTTTTCTTTGTTTTGTTTTGTGGTCTTTCTTTCTTTCTCTCTCTCTCTCTGTCTACTTATGTAGAGGCTTACACCTGGTTTGCATAGACAGCAGCTTGCCTTTTGTAGGTAATGGTCATGCGCGGGTGATGGTCTGTGCAACAATTGTTCCCCACTTGCTAACTGCATGCAAAACAGCTGTGTTGTTATTCCAATAGCCAATGGCATGGCAACACACTCCTATAACTGAGTACTTCTTATGTGCGTTGCCCCTTTTCCTTGCCTGTGAGGAGGACATCATGGAGGTGTGTGAGCTACAGAATCACACATGGTAGGTGGGAATCCCTCTTACAACAAAACTTGTGGAGACAGCCCAACTAATTAGGGGAGAAGGTTCCAGACCTAGAGACAGAATGTAAGTATTGCCGTTACACAGTTGGAATAATGCTAGTTTAACAGGATTTGTCTGGACATGCATTTTTAGGATGATTTCAAGTCTGACAGTGTTAGGTGGATGACATAACTCTCAACTGTAGGGCTATCTGCAAAATGGCCAGAGGTTTTCCTGTTATGTTTGGTCTGTTCCCCAGACAGTTTTTGTCCTTGGCAAATCAGTAGGACACTCTGGGGATTGCAGTAAGTAAATGCTAAAATCCATTTGTGTTTCTGACTTCATATCCCTCAGAAAATATATGTTACAACAAACCCTGTAACACCAGCAACCTTCTCAGTTCATGACAGCAATATTTCCAATATGCCCCTGTGTTTGGGCTTCTGCCCCCCAATTATGTCAAGCTTTGTCCAGATGTCATGCACTAAGAGGTTCAGAGGTATGTTACATCATTATTTAGTGCCTTCATTCCTGCTGTCACCCCAGTGATGTAGCAGACTCCCAGACATGTTATGAGGAAGTGGTCATAGATATGAGGCCAAAGCCTGAACATTCTTTGGGAATCTGTACAGTTGAGACTTCTGTGTATGTCTGGTCGTTGTTAATAGACTGTCAGGATTGTGTAACAGTGTAGTGTGTAAATGTTAGTTAGGCTGTATAAGGGGGTACATGTGAGTGTCATGGGCCCTTTCTATCTGACTGTGCATGCTGCTCCAGTTTCTGGTGGTCTATTGGCTGTATACGGTTGTATGGGCAGACTTTGACATGTCTGGTAACACCTCAGGATTCCCACTACACTGTGACTTGGGGCAGTGTATGTAGGGGTAGTGTGTGAGTGGGAAACAGGATATATTTGTTCAGACAGACATTATACTGTAGTGTTCAGTTTTTTTACTGGTATGTCGCTGTGACTGTGGTGCAATTGGTTGTGGGTATGCACTGTCACACCAGTGTCTGTTTTCTACTACTGTTGCATCCCTTTAGTGCCTGATATATTTGCTAATGGATGTATAAGTACACAGAGCTGATTTGGAGTGGTGTTTTGTTGGTCTGACTGTGGTTTGGACAATGCTTGGTGACATGCTTGGCAGTTCACTGTAGTTTCCTCTAATCTTATGTTATGTCCAGATATTCATAAGATGTTAAGTTGCTTGGCTCATATCTTTTGCCTAGTCCCCATAATTGTTGTGTATTTCTGACAAATCAGTGGGATGATGTGAGGACTGAGGTCACTAAGTTATGAGACACAGCTGAGTGTCAGACGTGTGATATTTCAGGCAATATATGTTAAAACAGATGGTGTTACTGCACCAACTTTCTCAGATTATCTACTCACGTATTTCAGATGTGTCCCTATTATTATGCATTTGTCCCCCCACTTTGTCAGGCTTGGTTTGGATTCATTGCACTAAGGAGTTCTGAACATACCTGTCAACTGCCAGGCATTCCACAGGATGTCCAGATGTTTGGCTCATATTTTTAGTGTGTCCCACTAATTATTTGTATGTGTCTGGTAAATCACTGTGATGACCAAAAAAAACAAAAGAAAAAAAACAATAAAAAATCCAAGACACAAATAGGAGTACCACACAACTTTAATCCTGGTACCTCCGCTTCTTGCCTTGAAGGGATATTTAATTACAACATTCATCAACTTAAATAAGTGTGACAATTATTCAATTATCTCAATAGATTACATATTACATCCCAACACTTAAAGTGACCAGTGCTCATTTTCCATAAACACATCCTTGTAATAATAAATTCCCACTATTGAATTTTTTCCTAGAATCATAATTTAACAATTACATATGAAACAAACATTATGTTGTCTTTCAAAAATTCAAAATTACCCCCTGATTTAACCCATGGGGAAACAGAGTACCATAATTAAAAAAGGGGTTTCCAACAAATTTAATTTATTGGCAAACATTATACCATTGCCACATTTGCCAGTTGCCTGCACCAATACACTAAAAAACAAAGACTCATGATTTCCATAATGAACCCTAGTAAAATGCTCTGCCACTGGAATGAAGCTATTGTTGCCCTTTCTGATGTCTCCCAAATGTTCCAAGATTCTGACCTTGACCTTTTTTTTGGTCTGACCTATATACCACTGTACCTCATTACATCCACATCCCAAGATATATATCACACTACAAGATTGACAATTGAACCTTTTGTGAGAAACAAATCTATGTCCATTAATCATGGAATTTGATAAATTTCTAATTCTGCAGTATACACTGCATCTACCACAAGGAAAAAATCCCATAGAGCTATTATGTGTTTCATAGGTAATGGGATGGTTTAATAACTCTTTTAAATTGAAAAAACAACCAAAAGAAAAAGTAACTCTGTTAGGAAATAAATTACTTAACTTATCATCCGCTGTTATCATAGGCCACAATCTTGCAACCACCTATTTTAATTCATCTGAAAAAGGACTGAATCTTGTAACATAAAATATTTTGTTTTCTATACATTCTTTTCTGGATGTAATCTGAGCACTTTATCCAAAGGCCTTGTCCCCATGTCTGTGCTCCATCTGTGTAATTTGGTTAAACAATTTTTTTTTTCTTCACTACAAGTTGTGCTTGAATAACCCCTGGCCAATAATCTCCTTTCAACTTCAATCAAAAACTGATCTTTAGAAGCCACCTCAGAGGTATTCATCCACACTCTTTTGAAATTACCCATAGGGCAATGACCTAATAAGATGTTCAGGATGCATGCTAGAAGCATGCAAAAAATCATTAACTGCAGTGATCTTTCTAAATGGAATATATTGAATAATACCCATTTTATTTACAAAAAAATGGACATCCAGAAAAATCATACTACTTTAGTCCATCTGGCAACAGAATTGTAAACCATAACCATTGTGTTCAATTCACTTACAAATTTTTCAAAATAATCACTGTGATGATCTGAGGAGTTATGTTGGTAAATAATGACATATACATTTTTGTTTCAGACCTCATATCCTTCAGAAGATGTATGCTGAGACAAACCCTGTTACTGTAGCATCTTTATAAGTTTATAAGGGCGATATTTAAAATATGTCCCTATTTGTGGCCCATTGTCCCCCCATTTTGATGGACTTTGTCTGGATTTCCTGCAGTAAGAGTTTGTGAGTTATGATTCTGAGGTATGACTGCACTGCATGTTTATATATATATATATATATATATATATATATATATATATATATATATATATATATACATACATATATATATATATATATATATATATATATATATATATGTATTGGTTTTTTTTCCATATATATATATGTATCACCATATTTCCTTTACTGACTGTATTAACAAAAACCGTAACCTCAATATGCTTTCCTCTGCACTATTTATAGATCTGTCTAAGACATTCGATATGGTAAATCACCAGATACTCATAAATATCCTCAAATCCCTGTCACTAGATGCACTAGCTATAAAATGGTTCCAGTCCTACTTAGATAACAGACAACAGGCTGTACTTTGGCATAACATTCTATCTACCCATCTGCCCATTAACATTGGTGTTCCCCTAGGGTCCATATTAGGACCTCTGCTGTTTTCTATATTTATCAACAACATTCACCTAGCAATCCCCCAAGCTACATGCATACAATATGCAGATGATTCCACACTTATATACTCAGCCACATCTATATCTGAACTTCACTCCCTTACCCAAAATGTGTTTAACACAGTTGAACAATGGTTTACACAGCACTGTCTCCTTCTGAACCCCCCAAAAAACTAAACTCCTCCTTTTTACTTCTACTTGTAAGTCCCCCCAATGGACTTCACAGTAACATCCAATAATGGTACTCTCATATCCCCAGATCCAACTACCAGACTACTAGGTATCACCATAGATAACAACCATAACTTCGACACCCATATTAACAATACTCTAAAATCTGTTAATAGAAAACTAGGCTCTCTCTACAGGATCAAACTCTTCCTCTCTCCTGCAGCTAGAATAACTATTGCTCACACCCATCTAATTTCTACTCTCCTCTATGCCTCACCCATATATACTAATCTCTCTAAAAAAAACCTTAATAAAATGGAAAACTACAATAACATAGCCAGATTTGCTACAGGTAACCGTTTCAGAACCCACCACTGTTTTAATCTAAAGCAGCCAGGATGGCTTGAATTACAAAATCAGCTTAAATTCTACCAACTGACCATTGCCCATAAAACCCTTTACCAACCTACCAATACCCCTATACTATCTACCCTCATTACCCCCTTCAACAATCTAAAGGCCTTACGATCATCACATAAACTTCTTGTAAATATTTGTAAATCAAACAACAGGGCTGGGCACTCTGTTTTCTCTAATACTGTTGGAAAATCCTGGAACCTTCTTCCTAATGAACTTTCCTCTCTTCCCTCTACATCACTCTTTAAAACCAAATTGAAACTTTTCCTCAGAACACACTGGTTGTGCCCCTGTACTAAATCTGACTGATCAACTAGCTCTTCTTACTTGGTTCAACCTACCCTCCTTATCTCAGTAATCAAGTTCCTTTTCTTAATAACAACTTACCTTGTCCTTCTATACTATTACTTACATCTGCAGAATCTCATTAAGGAGGCTACTTTTACTAATATATTGTATAATTTCAGCTCCTACTTTTTCTTTATGACTACTTGTATACTAATATATTGTATAATTCAGCTGCCATCTTTTTCTTTATGATGTATTGCAACTACATTTTGTATCGTACTAATTGTATCTGTATATTTTGCACTATGTTATGAACAAATGACCTCTGATTATTCTCTGTACTGCACCTGCAATGTTCATTGTATACATTAACATTTGTATATGTGATTTTGTTTGTTTCCTCAGAGCTTATCTCCCCGGGCCTCTACTGAAAATGGACATATATCCAGTTAGACTAGCCTGGTCAACAAATGCAAAATAATAAAATAAAATAATATATATATAAAACATGACTGATTCCACAGAGCTTTTTCCCTAATGTTGAATGCCTCTATTGCATGATATGTTTGAAAAAGCAAGAGAAATTCCTGCAGCTCAAATGGTGCAGTGGTGCATCGCTCTAACTAAAGTGTGTAGTGCTCTGGGTTTGAGACTTTCCATAATTGTCTTTTGTTGCTGGGCAGAATAGAGGCTGATGGAGACAGACCGATTAAAGCAGATTTGCATGGGTTTTTGCAATGTTAAGTGATGCCAAAACTCAGTTAGTCCAGTTTGGCTTTACTTAGCGGAGCTTATTCCCGCTTACACCCATGCTAATTTCTTTAAAAGAAAAGGGGGTGATAGGAAAGTGGTGAAACAGGGAAGGGTTATGCAGAGGGAAAAAAATATGAAAGATAGCTAGGGATGTGCAGGATAGGTGTAGGGAAGGTCCATAGCTATTGGTTTCTTATACAGCAACAGCTATGCATTTGTACAGAATTTGAAGGTGAATTTGGACACTCAAACCACAGAGAGAGGAGTGAGGACAACAGAAATCTGTTGTCAAGCCAATTGGACTGGATCACATGTGTCCAGTGGACACATGTGAAATGGACAGCTATGTATGGGGGTGATATTTTTTTTTGGGGACAGATGTCCTTTTTTTTTTTTTAAAGATGAGAGTGTGATGTTGGGGAAGGATTGTAGGCACATCTGGGGAGGTAGGTTGGGTAGGGAGACAGATAAGACAGACAAGACAGCAGACAGTGGTGGTATATGACACATGAGAGGGGTAAACACCTTTGAAGGGGAGGGCGGTTGGAAATCCAAAGTCCATGAGTCCCCAAATGGATGGAGTGGGACTGAGGTCCCCCACCTATAGACAGTCACTACTGCACCCTCACAGCTCCAAAGATGGCTGTGCTGGGGGCTGGACAGGAGGGTCAGCCTTCCCCTCGAGGTGCACCAGGCAGCCCTCCATCTGGGGCAGCTGCCCACCCAACTTGGAGCAGATGCTGCTCTGCACATACCCCGGAACATTCTGCGGGTGATAGGCTCCTCTCCATGTTTGTGCCCAAGGGGGGGATGGGCCTCATCCCCTGAGGCTGTTCTACCCAAAGGTAATGCAGGACCAGTGGAAGAGGATGTTACAGGTTAGGTCTCAGACATGCTGGGGCCCAGTGCCATAGCCAGATGAGGTGGGGCAGGTGGATTCGCTGGGATCTACTTTCCCAAATGTGCTATGGTGTTGAGGTTTTACAAAATATGTTGGCTAGTCATGAACAACACATTTCAAGGTTAGTTATAACAGCATGCATAGGTGTCCCAATTAACCCCATAAAACAGATTTGAAACAGTTGCGTATCAAAAAGAACACATGCATAAATGGAGCAACAGTATGCATCATAACAGCATGCCAGTAACATTGATGGCAACAGGCCAGCAGCAGTGGTTTTGAACAACGTATGTTAACATGCAACCAATCAAATATATGAACAATAATAGAACACAAGTCCCAACATTAGGTTTGGAGAACAGTATACCCATAGTATATGAATAATAATTATTGATGCAGATAAGGGGTGGGAGGAAAGACAAAAAGTACATTAACAATTGTTTATGCTTCTATTTTCCACAACAGAACTGCACAATACTCTATGGATCTGCCCTCACTTTACATCTACCTATGACCCATAGCTTCTGTAGCACAAACATGCCTATTAAGCTGTCAGCCTGGAATGGCATGGGGCAAACTGTGACTACTCTAGTAAATGACTAGAGGGGATTCGTACATGTCAGGGTTACATATCTGGCACAGAAGGGGTACTCTGAACTGCTGTTATGTGAGTGTGCTACTGACATACTTCAACGGGTTTCCTATCTGTGTCCAAGCTTATTGGCAGCAGTGACCACTAGCCATGACAGCGTGACACTTAAGAGACATGTATCGGGAAGTGTGCAGGTTGTATGTACCTATCCTACTGTCATTTGCAGGCATGTGCTGGGACCAGGGACGTCGGGAGGCATACGCACTGTACTGATTTCAGTACAACTTATGTAGAAGGGGGGTAGCATTTTAAATGTTCACTTTTTTGCGCTTTATTGCACGATGATGTCAGCGCAGCCAGTCAGGAGCTCTGCACATGTATTTCCGGCTGACCAGCCGGTAGCGCATCAGGGCAGCCAGTCAGGAGCTCCGCACATGTATCCCAGCCAGTTCAAATGCTTTTGGAGGAAGCGGGAGGAGGAGGATGTTGGTCTCACTTCATCATGCTGTCCAAGCGGGAAGCGGATTCGTTATGGTGGTTGGGTTGGAAGCGGATTCGTTATGGTGGTCGGAAGCAGATCCATTATGGTGGTCAGGGTGGTGAGTAATTGTGTGTGTGTGTGTGTGTGTGTGTGTGTGTGTGTGTGTGTGTGTGTGTGTGTGTGTGTGTGTGTGTGTGTGTGTGCGTATGTGTGTGTGTGTGTGTGTGTGTGTGTATGTTTGTGCTCATAGAAAAACTAACCGAGTATAAAATGTTAAAGGGAGTTTGCCCCTCAGCTATCCTTCCAAGGAAGATAATATGTCATGACCATGCTACATTATTTACAAGCGCTGGTTTGAAGATCCAGTTTTAGTATAAGGTTTCCTGTAGGGTTTTTCTGAAAGTCCTATCATAACATTGAAAGAATAGTAGTAATAAAATATTTAATGGTGATTTCAAAGTCAGTGGGGCAGTTATCAACCAGAGAGAGCGAGGGACGGAGTGTTGCAGCAGGAAAGAAACGCTGGTTGTTAATATTTTACAGACTATTTTCCAATACTTGCACTGATGCTGCATTCTGTTACTGCTTCTCTTTTCACACAGTTTGAAAAATCAGATGTGCTGCCTTCTAAATGAGAAAATGACTGTAATGTAAATTCATTTTTGATGTGCCACCATTGCTAACTATTGTTCAATTCAATGAGTCAACTGTATATTTACAAAAAAATGATAGTTTTTATGTGCACATAATTATTATTATATGCAGCTATAAAACTTAAATTCTAAGCATAACTGCTAACAACCTATGTAAAACTAAGCATCATGTTTTGAAAGAGCCCATATTATAAGCTTTTTATTTTTTAGTAGTGACCACTTAAACCATCATACTAACAGCAGTCAGAAATATTACTTTGTGCACTAGATTCTGTTTGATTCTATACATTATGCATGCAAAACATTAGATTTATCGGGTTGGAGACACGCATTTTATTAAATGGAATGCATAATTCTGCTTCTTCCCATGTTATGCCGTACATATAAAATAAATGAAACATTGATCCTGGTATTTTATGTTGTCATGCCGTATACTAAACCCAGAGGATCAAGGCTAGGAATCACTAATGAGTTTCATCTGATAGTCCAAGCTTTGATTCACTCAGCCACTGTTTGACTCCTGTGTAGTTCTGAATAATCACTTAACCATACAGTGATATCTGATCACCCCTAAAATAGACTTGTATTTGGTGGGTCTAGCCAGTTATCAAATGATTAAAACAAACAAACAAAAATACCTGCTGCATATAAATGTAGCAAATTACATTAAATGAGGGAGCTTCTTCTTCTTGCCTGCAGCCATTAGTGTATACACGTTACTGCTTCCTCTGATCTAGTTTAGAGCTTTACTGTACTAGTTTCCTGTTCTTGAGAACACATTATTCATTCAATTAGAAAATATAATAAAGACAGCCAGTAGACACTTTGCATGGCTGATGCTGTCTTTATCAGTTTATAGGACATTACAGTTACCCATACACACCATCTTCCACTGCTGTATATGCTGCCCTGAACCACAACAGAAGGAAGTATTATGGCTGATCTTAAAGCAGCTTCCTTTCCAGATTAATCCTTTTTTTAATTAAACCATTAGATTATTTGCTCATATACAAAAACCTTTCTGTATAATATATATTGCCTAACTACTCTGTGGACAGTAAGATGAAATACTGTATGCATGGCACAGGCAGCTGTGAGGCACTGTATGTTCTGCACAACCACTATGAAGTACAGTATGCCTACACATTTCTCTAAAAGAGTATGCACACACAGTCTTAGTTTATGTAAGAAACTTGCAACCCAGAAATGTGCAATTTGGGAAGAGTGGATGGTTTAATATCTATATTTTGACCAGGTTGAACATAGTTTATGCAAACCTAACCGGATATCTATTGCTTGTAATTGATTGCTGTTACTAAATTGAGAAGGAAAACATTGTCAAAATAAAATTGACAATTAACACCGCAAAACATTGACTTTAGCTATAAAAGCAAATAAAAGGCAAGCTCTCCTGCATCTTCCAAAGGTGGGGGCTATACCACCATAAATATGACTCTGAATATATTAACTCTGAGACTGCTTAACCTTAAGACAAAGAGGAAACCTTACCCCATATTCCATGATCTTGAAAACGAAAACTATTATTTAAGCAATACAAATCTGACTAAATAAATTTGCAAAATTTATACTTGCACAAATAAACCACAGTGAAAACAGTGTCTTCTACCTGATAAATCTAACGCTTTTTATGTGTTAACTAGTAAATTGCGAACACAAAATAACACTTTACAGAGTCTGTGCTGCCATTAGTATTCAGTGTTATCATTACCTCAGTCATATCAGTGTTGATAACATTTGTACCTGTCTAATTTCATTGTAGTCTCCTGTTCTGAGTATCTCTTCACAGAACTTCATGACTGGAAGATTCAGAAGGCCATCTGTGTTATCTGTACCTGTTTTCTGTCATATTCTATTGTTGGTCATATGATCACACTATGCAAGTCCCTTAAACAATTTGCTATCTCTTAAGGAACTAAATATTTAAATTAGAGCCAAATATTTTGGTCATTGCTCATCTGTCCATTAATTCTCCAGTTAAGGACAGTATTCCTCACTGAACTTCCCAGTAATTCTCCAGTTAAGGATAATATTCCTCAATGAACTTCCCAGTAATTCTCCAGTTAAAGATGGTATTTCTCACTGAACTTTCCAGTAATTCTCCTGTTAAGGAGAGTATTCCTCACTGAACTTCCCAGGGCAGTTAAGGCTTGTATTCCTAACTGAACTTCTTTCTATTCTTCACCATCTTTGCATACCGCTTGTGTCATGATCACAACATAGTGCTGCATTAATAACACAAGTCCACAGGCACTGTCAGCCAGAACCACTGGGCTTAAGGCTTTACTGGCCATGGATTTTATTCTATAACAATGACGGCTTGCTTTGGAAGGTCATGACAAATTCTTCATATTCCTGAGAATATAGCAAGCCATTAACCTGATCTGCTAATGTGCCATTAGTGTCCACCTGTGTGATGTATGAAATAATTTCATGGTACACATCACCTTTGAGTTACTAAACAGAACTTACATGTCATAAAGAGAACTGAAGTTGTGAAAGATGCTTTCTTTGTTAAGGCACATGTATCCCACAAACAGAGAATACTAAACAATACAAGAGCACTTGGCTTTCAATTGAAAATTCCCTATACAGCAGACACTCGATATTATATTACTGAAGAGGCATTACAGCGAATGCCTCTTCATCAACACTAAAAGAGCGAACCGTGAATTACGAGAATGGCCGTAGCTTGGCTGGGGAGGGGGGTAGCAGTTTGAGAGCTGTCAGTACAAATTTGAAAATCCTAGCTACACCCCTGGCTGGGACAGTTGAACAGGTGTACACAATTTATTAATATACCCTTCATGCAGCTACTACCAACATTTCCTTACCTGTAAAACCTGTGGAGAAAATATATTTTAACACTACCTGACTGTTTTTACACATATTCCTGATTCTTTGTGTGTAGATATGCAGTCATCTTAGTACCACTCCCTGGATTCGAACCATGTCTGGGTGTGCAAAATAGCAACTAAGCTATTTCCCATCACAATGAGCTACTGGGAACTGATGTTGCTTGTTTTACTGGTTTCTGCCTATTACTCTCTTGGTTAGACAATCTGAACTTGTAATCCTGTGATGCATGCATGACAGATAGTTAGAGTGCTGTGCATTAATCCTTTGAATTACTACAATCTGAAAGCAAATGTTAAAAGGGGGCAGTTATATCTTGTTTTACAGCGCCATTCTAAGTCTACACCAACAAACCAGACCCTACTTTGAGGTGATGAGAGATATAAGGAGGCAATCCAGTAATGAAATATGTTTTGCTTTCTGTTTGCTGGATTTCTGGGCTGATAATGTTAAAATCTACACCTTTAAAGGGGAAAGGTATATCATACTCATAGGTCTTTGAGTTTTAAAAATTAGACTCATCAGAGTGGATGCCTACACTGCACAGTAGATGAAATGTATAGGTTGTCATTCACACATTAAAAAAGTAAGGAAAGGACTCCATTCAAGATGGTTACTGTTTAAGCAGATCTGGACTGCTGTTTGTCCAAGCTACTTTTTGTGACAGAAAAGAAAATTCCTCCATACTTAGAACTATGACATTTGACTGATGCATTTCTTTATAGGAGAAGCTGTGTACATTTGAAATTCTGATTGCTTAAATTTGAACTATCTGTATTTCATTTTTGAAAATATTTATTGCGTAAATATTATCTTTTAAAGAAAATTGTCTTAAACATTTTGGAATGATCCATCTTTAATGAAAGATATTCAGCAACTTATACCTTCTCCTCATGAGCTTACTATTAAGACAAAAAACTTTAAATCAGATGTATATAAGCTTCAGGCTAATTATAGTCAGCAGTCTGGCTTATGTGAGAGTTTGCTTCAGCAGTATTGCATAATCAATAAATTAAGGAAACTGAATTATCATTAAATGATTTTGAGTTGGAATCTTAAAGAGAATAAACTGCAAAATAATGTTCTCCTTATCAAAAATATTTTTAGTAGAAAAAAGGAAGATTTAGAAAAACAGAAGCAGAAGAAGAAAGAATAATATAAGAATTAGATGAGTACAGAAGAGAATGAAACAGGATGATATTATTTGTCTGACTACATGGATTCATAACTTACTTTATTATAGAATTTATTGTCTTATGAGGATTGAAATAATTTGCAGATCACTTAACAAACTTCAGGTAATACTAATTCTATTACAAGAACCACCATTGTAAAATTTCACCTGACATATTGTTTTATTTATTATTAAAATTATAGCATTTTACGTTACTGTAGTATACATAGTATCCCATTTACAAATTTTCATTATATACATCATTACTTCTGTACTAGCCTATTTTTGCGTGTTTTTGTGCATTATATTTTTTATAAATATTAATCTTAAATAACTCATTTGCATTAATGTTTAGTATGGTGCTTAGCAGTAGTTATTCTATTATTATATAATTGTTTAGAATGTTCATTAAATCTTTGCCACATCCTGTTCCATCCTATAAAATCTGATGTATCTGTCTGGAATTGGTGTAACAATATTCTAAGTAGAACGTTGCTAGTTGTCAAAACGAAGAGGTAAGCGGGTGAATGGTGACAAAGTTGTATACATTAATCACTCTTCAACACCTTCTATTTCATTATTTAATGAGTTTGATATTTTTTAAATAAACTATGGCTAAGTTGAACAGCATTCTTTTGGACCACTGAAAGATGCAGGGCTCACCCATTGACCAAGTTTAGTTTATGCGCAAGTGGGTTCTCCTTTATGATTTTAGAGTAAGACTTAGGTTGTTAGGTGTTTCAATAATATATGTAATAAGAAACGTTGTGTGATACTGTTGTCTTGCTGGAAGCATTTATTGTATTTTGAGAAAGAAGTTAATTTTAGCTTCTTACGTGTACTTTTTGCAATTTGCTGTAAAATCTTGTTGTGACAAATATTCATTCAGTATGAGTGTCTGTTATTTTATGAGAAGTGATAAGATTCCTTTGTGTGTGATATAAATCAGGAGAATTTTGGATGCAATTATGGTTGTATAGCTTGAGTATGCCCTGGTTACTTTTTTATTTATTATTGGTTGACTAGAGCAGATATGGTTGTTGTCCCCCATGTGCGTGCGCGCGCGCACACACACACACACACACACACACACACACGTGCACGCATGCATGCACACACACACAGGGTGACAGGAAGGCTTGTCTCTCTGCAAAAAAAAAACTAAAGGTGATGAGCAATGTTCAGCATTTTTTGTTTTCCAGCATTTTTGTGTTTTTCTTCCAGATTTTGGCCTATGGTTTTATGAGTGGTGACATTTTAGTAGAGAACCCATTCTTGGTGATAACAGATTAATCATATTTGTGAATAGGAGTCTAGGCAATTGAGAAAGAGATATAAAATATCAGTGAAACTGGTCTCAGAGCTTAAACTCAATACATGAGAGGAGGTGACCAAAGTGATCATAAAGGGAGGATGGTGTGTTCATGTGTATTTGTAGAAAACAACAATCTCTCAAAGTGGGCAGCTGAGGTGGCTGCAAGCAGGACTAGGAGATTAGCACAGGCCATAAACCACATTTTCATTTCTCAGTTGAAATACCTGATTTATCGCTACTACTCTCCTTTCCTCCAACTGACGCTAACATCCTTGGTCTTTATTTGATTTGTAGGCATTTTATATGAATCTTCTAACGTCTGCCTGCTTGAGAATAAAATGGTCTACTTTAATTTGCTCTTTCTGTTTTACAGATATTTAAAGATATTCAGTCTGCTGCTGTTATAGCCAGTTTCTATAATGCAGCTTTAATATGGCTAATCTGAAATTATCTGCCTGTTCACAGTAGCAGATTTATCTTACAACCTGCTTTCTTAGTTTCACTTGTATTTTATTAGAGAACATCGTAAGATGGGAGGAAATTAATCAATAATGTCATCCCTGAGCAAATATCTTGTTGGGATGAGAAAGACAGGAGAATAAGCCCATCTCATGTTTTTGCTTTTGTTGACTGATTCTGTAGTCACCCAGACCCCAACATCCTGACCCAAAAACCTATAGCTGCTAGAGTATTTTCTGTGCCATCCATATTCAGCTTTCCAGCTTCTCCTGTAACTTCTTGCCTTCTTGGTCCTTCTTGTATACAGTGAGACCACTCTATAACCATTATAAACAGCTATTATGAAGTAACATGATTTCTGTAGTAGCTGTATATCTAAGTTACACATAAAAAAATCCAAAGGTTTTTTGAAACCCATATCATGAACAACAAAGCAGTTGTAGGAGTTCATGTGTAATTAGCTCATGTCTCACATTGTGGCAAGAACCCATCCTCTAACTAGCTCAGTTCTACTACACACACACACACACACACACACACACACACACACCACACACACATATATATATATATATATATATATATATATATATATATATATATATATATATATATATATATATATATATATATATATATATATATATATATATATATATATATATATATATATATATATATATATATATATATATATATATATACCCACCCAGAGCTCTCCATCTATCTCTAAAAGACCCATCTGCTTTCTAACCCTAATTCTTAACCTTGCTTCCTAACCCTAACTCTAATGTTCCCAGTAACTCCTTAATCTGTATCCTAAACCATGCTCCATAAACCCAAAACGTCCAAGTCACTCCCTAAAATGAATCCTAAAAATTACTCCCTTAACCTAAACATTTCAATCAGTCCTAACCCTAATCACAACTCCTGCTCCCTAGCCCTAAGCTTAATACTCCCAGTCACTCCCTAAATCGAATTATAATTCCTAGTCCATAATAATAATAATAATAATAATAATAATAATAATAATAATAATAATAATAATACCCATTTCTCCATAATTCTCTCCATCACTCCCTAACTAATCCAAAATATTGCTCTCTAACACTAACTCTAAAACTTTCAGTTGCGCCTAAACCCTAATCCCAAATCCCAATCCCCATTTTAACCATGATGCTGAATCTTTCAGTCATTCCATAAACCTAACACTAAACCCCAACTCATTCCTACTGTCTCCCCACAACCGTTGTCCTTATCCTACTCAAAACTCAAGCATGCTTGAGTGACACCCCATGCAAGCCATTTGCAAAACATGAGTATCTGGCTATGAGACTATGGTTTGTGACTGGAGCAAATAAAATTAGGAATAGCACAGTGGGTTAGGAGATACTAATGTTGTAGCATACTTCTGGGTTCATGATTTCAGTTGTTAGGTGGAATGTCTTCTCTGCAGATTTTATATGTTTTCAGTGTGCCCACGTGAGCTTTTTTGGAGTGTTTGGTTTCTTTGTATATTACAAAGACATGCTGACAGGTGATTGAGGGATTCTCTATACTGTCCACACACATATGTATTTTGTATGTGTGTATGCGTGTTTCTGATGTAGTGGTATCTCACCCAGGACTGATGCTTCCCCTATGCCCACTACTTATTTGGATAGGCTCCAGCTGTCTTGCAGCACTCAGTAAGATAAAGCAAGAACCGAATAATTAATAAATGAATTAATGGAATTGGTGGTACACCATGCTCATCAACAGTTACCACTTAAAGGTGTACAGGTATCTGCTTGGGGAAGGAGTTTGAATTACTTTGGATCGTTTTAAACAAAAGAGTTAAAATGGAATGAAGATAAGGCTAAATAAAAAAAATAGTGTATTAGCAGCACAGCTGAAGCACAGAGAAACAGCTATCAAAAGCTACTACAATTCAACAAGGTTTTAAGAATTAACTATCGGTCAGAATTAAAAGTACTAAACAAACTAGGCTCCAAAGACAGCTAAAAATCTGAATTATGAAAAAATAATTTTATAAAACCAGAGTAGCTTGCCTTTTCATATTGTCTGGGATAGATGTTAGGTATTTTGTTAGATTAAAATACTGCAATTAAACACACAGTAAATAAATACATAAATAAAGAAAACAAAGTATTGATTATGGACATTTTATTTTAGATCTCTCAGTACATCTCTCAATACATCCTTTGTTAGAATATATTTAATGATTTTATAAGCTGCAATGATACAAAATATGTATTTGTACCGTACAAGGGCAAGAGAAGCACTATAGCTTTCATATGTAATAATAGTTCAGTCCAATGTGCTATTATTTCTTTTAGATAAGCCATTATTCAAAAAACTTATTCTGAACATACAGATATGCTCAAAATATGCAGCATAGAATGAAAAAAGCAAATTATTTGAAAAACCTGTTCGTAGCTATGAAAG
Organism: Protopterus annectens; assembly: GCF_019279795.1. Taxonomy (NCBI): domain Eukaryota; kingdom Metazoa; phylum Chordata; order Ceratodontiformes; family Protopteridae; genus Protopterus; species Protopterus annectens. Next base: position 1,114,470,511 of record NC_056725.1, read on the forward strand.
GCTTTTTGTGCTTATTTTCCATACATCATTCATAACTTCCCAGTTTTCATTCTAATCACTAAATTAGGCACTGATATTGGCAGTTTTTTTTAAAGCTCTGTTTTGATGTTATAGGTAAATCTGCTGCAAAAAATACAGGTAAGTTAAGAATTGCACCAACAATGTACAAACATGAACAGTTTAAAAAAGCAATAACAGATGCATAAAATTAGAAACGACCTATTTAAACAGTCCATGGAATAATAGTTCTCATGACATGCTACTTTGTTTGTTTAACCTTTTTATTTAAGATTAGAAAGGTTATAATCATCAGCCTCACATTCTCATTTCAAGGGCAGTGAGTGTGCGATTCTTGGAGTTGTGAAAATGTATGCGCAATTACAGAAAAATATTTACCAAGTTCAAAATGGCTTATCCCCGGATTCATGAAGCTCAGCGCAAGGCCGGTGTAAGGCTTGCACTGGCCGTGCAGCGTATAAATGGCGTAGCAGCGCCACATGCATAGTAATGAGTGTGCGCTGCAACCACAACCACGTGCATAGGGCACGTGCGCGAGTCCAGGGAGCCTAACTAGGTCGCGCTCGGAGGCGTGGCCAATTCGGCTGTCGATGAGCAACCTAAAGTGCTGAATCTTACAGCCCGCCTGCAATAGTAACCACACCTATCAGTGTCCGTGGATAATGAAACGTATGCAAAGTATGCTACACATTACCCGTACACACAAAATGGAGAACCAAACATAAATGCATGAAATACAAAATGTTCCCATTCATGGAACAAATGATACTTAGAATACTGTGTCCATTACGTAGTGCACTGTCAGCCGTCATACCCAGTGGAGGTGTACTGCATCATGTCAGCGCACCGCAAATACACACGACTAGCCCCATGGGCATGGTCACCAGCAGTCCCACAGTGGTAGTGATAGTACACAGCTGGGCAGTCGTGGCCATATAACAACCATAAAGAAACTAGACATCCCAAATCGCATCCCAAACACACACAAACATATGTATAGTAAAATGTGCTATACACAGCAACGTAACCGTCACATACACATAGGATGGCATATGCTGAATCGGAATATCCAGAAGCAGAACCCATGCATGCAAATGTAATACACAACAACCCCTTTATAGCACATAACCTGCACCCATGTCCGAATGTCCACCTAATCCAGCTAGCAGCCTTGCTGTACACCTACACCGAGGGAGTATACCCCATATGTAGTAGGAAGTATTGTCCTAGGCAGTGACAGGCTTGCAAATATGTACCCCATATATGTCAACATCCCATCCCAGGTACTGAAATCCAAATGGCTGCATGTGAATGTGTCGGCAGAATGTGTACATCCCGCGTGTGGTTACTGACCTGTCGAATCCCCATAGGTGTTCACACACCATGGTGTCCATAACTGTACACATCTGGACAAAGCATTATGTGTAGCCACGGTACTGATGAGTAGCTATGCAGACATGCAAAACATAATACACAGGGTGGAACAGCTGTCCACCATGCAGGTCACCCCAGCAGGGTTGCCACATGTACAGATTGTCAAGGTGGGACATCACTTGTAGATATGTGTGGATTTGCATGGGAAAACACCCACGGCCAATGCAAAGGATAGTATAACACGTATATGCCAGAATGAAAGGTTATTGCATAGCATGTGAATAGCTTAAGCTATCCAATATAATAGTCATGTGTACCAGATACAAAATGCCTGTAACATGCAAGTAGTAACGGAGGTAAGAAATATACTACTGTGTTAATATCACAGGACATATGGCACATGTCAAGTGTTGACGCAGGACACAAATGTCCAAAATAGGGCCTCCCCCACAAAGAGGAACAAGTGCTAACCCTACTCCCCACTGAAGTATCATGAGTATAAATACAACCCAATCACACAACAACACCACCGTCCAACCTATGACAGCAACAAAAGCTGGACAAAGACTAACACGATGCATGCACAAATAGGGACACATGTAATCAGTGCTCTCACAACCTTCTACAGGTCACTGAATAATAGTATGTACATACGCATGAACTGCTGTGAAGGATGTATGGTAGTCCGCAGTATTACAGAGGTACGTACACATATATACTGTAACCAACCGTCACATACCTGCAGGTAATACATAGTTCAGTCATGTGCTACATAAATATCCACGTATGAATGACTACAGGGAATAGTCAAATGTGAATGGGAACAACGCACAACATGGAATATGTATGATAACCAGCACCACCCACATCATTGTATGGCAACAGCATAAGCTATTGTCAGTTGTCCAAACACCCATGTCTGTAAACACAGATTGAATATTATAGCAATAACCCACACCTGGGCGTGGGTAATGCTGGATTTACCCACGGTTGGCGTGGTTTGGTCCCGGTGAAGCCCGGACCAAACAAAGCCAACCGTGGTAAATACAGCATTACCACACCAGAAGTGGGTTATTGCTATTATACCATGACATTATTTAAGAAAAGAAACTATTAATTCTCTTAAATAATGGCATAGTATAATGCCTGTTTGCTGCCCTTTCACAGATGTCTGGCATCCGCGGCAGTTCTGATGTACTGCGCGCCTGTGCAGTACATCAGAGCTGTGGGCAAAAGCAATGGAGAAAGCAAGATCTCTGTTGCTTTTTTGTAGTGTTTTGCTATCTTAAATGGGTTGAACATAGCGAGACAGCTTTAAAATAAGCAACGGAGATGTCCGTTGCTTATTTTAAAACTGTCTCGCTATGTTAAACCCATTTAACATAGCGAAACACAAAAAAAAGCAACGGAGATTTTGCTTTCTCCGTTGCTTTCCTTTAAAACCTGTCTTGCTATGTTAAATGTGTTTAGCATAGCGAGACAGCTTTAAAATAAGCAACGGAGATCTCCGTTGCTTATTTTAAAGCTGTCTCGCTATGTTAAACCAATCTAACATAGCGAGACAGGTTTTAAAAACCAAGTTATATTAATGGAAAAAAGTCCGGGTGACCGGACCTTTTTCCATTAGTATAACTCAATTTACAACGGGCATGCTGGCCAATCAGCGTGCACGGTTTGGAATAATAATGGGGGGGGTCATGGTATAATAAACATGGACAAACCGTGCCCATGTGCCTCATCTGACATTCGTACACAGTCAGGGCAGTTCTGTACACTAGGCGGACAAGACCAAACCCAGAGCACCACAGGAACACCCTGACAATTAAAGACCTGTATGTGTCGGGACTATAAGCCTTTGTGTTCTGAATATCCCTGCGGTTACGCCATATGCAGCCTGGGTCCAGAGCATTAGGGAATAGGGAATATGTAACATGTAGTACCACACTTTTCCCAGCAGGAGAATGGATGCCTGTGACGTAAGTGAGTGTGGGGGGGGGGATATGTTAATGTAGCTATGTACCGTGGGTATGCATATAAATGAGACAGAACACCAAACATGTAGTGGTCACAGCAACCGGCCAACGTGAATGCAGTCCCGTTTGAATTACGAGTATAGAACATATAAATGTGAATGTGTAATTAATGCGTCTGTGCCGTAAAGACAGTTGGATATGTAAAGGTGAAAGTGTGTTTCGCATACGTCCATTAACTGGATCAGAGATATGTTACTGGTACTGTCACAACTAATACAGGCCACGTAAGCACAAAGACTCAGTAAACATATGTAACCCAGAATACGGATATGCATGTGCACCTGCGTGTAACCCACAATAAGGAAATGCAAGTGCGCCTGTGCGTGTATGATCTGCTCACAGCAGAGTAAATTAATGCTGTTTCCCCCACGTTAGTTATACATGTCTCAAAACTGTCAGCATCTGAAAGTATGGAACCGGACAATGCCATGCGAAGTACTGGTACAAATAGTGAGAAACACAAGATATGTGCTACAACAAACATAGAAAGTGGATAGAATAACGGGTGTGTTAGTAGCAGGGATTGACGAAGGGTATGCATTCGTAACCTGAACTACTTGTCAGAATGTGCCACCGTAAGTCTCAAATGAAATGCCAGCACATTGCCAGATAGACACAGGTTAATGTAAAACCCACCTAAGATAAAGGGTCAACCATCCGTACACTCTGCCAGTATCTGTACAGTGGAAAGGTATGGTATGGTTATAGATGTGTGTACACAGGTAATCCACAGACATTAACAAAGCAAGGTATGAAGCGAGGAGTTTACATGTATATATTATGTACACACAACAGACCTATGTCCCGTATATATGACACATGGATATAAATATGCCAAGTAATAGCTAATATGGGTAGACAAACAGACATCCACGAATGGGGAATATACAGCAGCAGTCAAAATCATTGGCCAGAAAGTGACAGTCCAGCAAGTTCTACACTTTAAACATGCATATTGGTGTCCATTGTAGGACTCCAAAAATGTATACATTCGCAGCACCTGCTGTGATTGACGCAGAAGACGTGACAGCCGCAAATACGAATCAGCTGTATATGCACTAGAATCAGGTGCAAGGGTGATGACACATGTGTCCATGAAATGCATGACATATGAACTGATATCCCTAGAGTGGGGAGTGCATATAAGTGCATCCACATCTCAGTACCGCACACATTAACCATGTGTAATGTGTACCGTAGAGGGTTGTCAGGCATGGGAACCTGGGTATGCAGAAATGGGCCTAGGTGTTGTTTGGCAGAGAATTCGTAGGCCCGCCCCGTGGGAGGGATGTGGGTATAGCCCATGCCTTTATTCTCAATAATGGTGCAACGTATCCACTGGATAATGCGGAAAGCAATTTGGAAATATGTACAGCCCTATATCAGTGTCCTATAGGCGATTCCCATGGATGGACATGTGTACGACCAAGATGGTACCCATAACTGGAAAACTGTCAGAATAACACAGCTGCAGTAAGGCATAGTACAGTAAATACAGATAGGGACTATATTACAAATACCCCATACAAAGTCAGACCGTTGTGCGAATACTGGCGTAGCCATGAATATGGATGTTATGAATGTTACTAATCATGCAATGGAAATATCAGTCACTATCACCTACCGCACAGTCCGTAATGCCTAGACAGCAATCAGCTAGAAAGGCACATCACTATGTGAAATGTAACAAGGGCAAAGGTCAAACGTCAGGGCGTGTACACATAATGACAACAGGTCAAGGGTATAAAGGAGCTAACCTGTCCAAAATACATGTACTGAACTGGTGATACTAGACGGACAGGTGAGAAGAAAGACAGCAGGACAAATGGGCAAAGATGTATAAGTCATACCCCGGAAAATGTGAATGACAACGTATGCCCTGTGAAGGTCAATGTGGAAGGTAAGTAGACACAAAGGTAAAGTGTCCCCCAGGGTGTCATGTAAGTGTCAACATAACAATTTCCAGACCCCCATAGTCGTACGTGAGCTCTGCCACTGACAGAAAGCGCAAATATGACGCACACATATGGTACATGAAAGAACAATTAGTGTGGATAAGCAGATGTAGACCTATGTGAGGAATACAACTGTCTGTCTGGGTGTGTCCCGCAAATACAAAGTAATGGCATGTGGGCTGTCATGCCGCCATACACTGTGTGTATTGTAGTCAGAAAGTTGGTATGTTATATCAGACACATACTCTGCAACTGTACAGATGTACGCAGACTGTGTAGAGTTATGCCTCATATGTTTGCTATGTTCCACGTAACAGTAACAGTCTGGCACTCTTATGATAACTGACGACAGGAAACAATGACAAACATGTGATGAAGACACCAAATCAGACAGAAATGCCATACTCATGCATAACATATCATTGTGCTCACTATCAATGTTTGTAAGAGCAACATGTCAATACTGGCCCTGAGTGTCCCACTATCACATAAGGCCTTGTCCAGATATATGCTCTGTGAGGTGGAGTGTTATGAACAGAAACCGATACATGTGTGTGGAAACATTATTATCCACTGCAAGATGATGAAATGTGCTGCAGTAGGAAGTGCAGTACTGTCCGCAGGTATGTGCTGATATGTCAAATTAAACAGCAGTCTACATGAATTACCTATATTGGCGACACCTGTACAGATGATTATAGTGGAAAATACACACGACCATGCACACAGCTCAGATAGACATACACACATCATAAACAGGCAATGATACACAAAGTATATGGCATGTACGAGTACAGTGACAGTACAGCAAGGATAGCTGTCTAACAAGATATACAGCAGATGTCTGTAAGGGCGTGTAGCACCTCCCGGAACACGGACGTTGCATGGACAATGTTTGGATTTGCATCGTACCCCATTGCTATGTGTAAGCTGTGCAAATATGCGATACATGGGACAGAAAGCTGTCCATGCAAGAGCAGCACTATGGGCATAAAATATGTATATATAAATACATCGAGAGAGATACAGACAGACACATGTGGCAAGACCGGTAGTGGAACCTACACATCACTACCCTATCACACCACAGCATGACGCACGTAGAGAACACGCTACGGAGGTCGCTAACCACAGCAGACACACAGGCATTCCACTAGGTGCGTCTCAACATCCGCAAACACAGAGATGTCAGCAGGATATATGTGTGTTGCGAAGAGTCTAAAACCATAACCTACGAACCCATGCGGCCGGGAGCATAGACACATACACACACATCTAGCAGGCATGGGAATTGACCTTACACCTACCTACCCTATCGCACTACAGTATGACACAATTACAGAATGCGCTACTCAGATTACTGAACACAGCACTGTCAAAGGCATACTTCTAGGTGGGTGACATCATCCGCAAAAGAATAGACGCTGATAGCAAATGTATGTGTTGTGAGGCGTTAGCATTACTGTCTCCAGAGGCAGCTGGAAACACACACACACACTTGGAAGGACCAGGAGTTGAACCTACACCTACCTACATGAACACAGTACAGCATGATGCATTTACAGAATGCGCTACCGAGTTTACTGAGCACAGCACTGTCAGAGGCATACTTCTAGGTTGGTGACATCATCCGCAAAGGAATAGACGCTGATAGCAAATGTATGTGTTGTGAGGCGTCTAAAAGCATTACTGTCTCCAGAGGCAGCTGGAAACACACACACACACTTGGAAGGGCTGGGAGTTGAACCTACACCTACCTACATGAACACACTACAGCATGATGCATTTACAGAACGCGCTTCCAAGATTACTGAGCACAGCACTGTCAGAGGCATACTTCTAGGTGGGTGAGATCATCCGCAAAGGAATAGACGCTGATAGCAAATGTATGTGTTGTGAGGTGTCTAAAAGCATTACTGTCTCCAGAGGCAGCTGGAAACACACACACACACACACACACACACACACACACACACACACACACTTGGAAGGGCCGGGAGTTGAACCTACACCTACCTACATGAACACACTACAGCATGATGCATTTACAGAATGCGCTACTGAGATTACTGAGCACAGCACTGTCAGAGGCATACTTCTAGGTGGGTGACATCAACCGCAAAGGAATAGATGCTGATAGCAACTGTATGTGTTGTGAGGTGTCTAAAAGCATTACTGTCTCCAGAGGCAGCTGGAAACACACACACACTTGGAAGGGCCGGGAGTTGAACCTACATCTACCTACATGAACACACTACAGCATGATGCATTTACAGAATGCACTACCGAGATTACTGAGCACAGCACTGTCAGAGGCATACTTCTAGGTGGGTGACATCATCCGCAAAGGAATAGACGCTGATAGCAAATGTATGTGTTGTGAGGCATCTAAAAGAATTACTGTCACCCAAGGCAGCTGGAAACGCATACACACACACACTTGGAAGGGCCGGGAGTTGAACCTACACCTACCTACATGAATACACTACAGCATGATGCATTTACAGAACACGCTACCGAGATTACTGAGCACAGCACTGTCAGAGGCATACTTCTAGGTGGGTGATATCATCCGCAAAGGCAAGGATGCCGATAGGGAATGATTACAGAGTGAGCAGTCACACAGCATGTTACTATCCCAAGGTGGACGTACAGTAACACGGCAGTGCTGCACTCAGGAATGCTAACTATCTACAGAGCACTACATCACAAAATGGATACGGGATGCACCACAGACAGTACACCCTTTGAGAGAGCAACCAGTGTGTTTAATGTAGGCATCCATTGTGGCATAGCAACTTTATATAATTCGCCTGGATGGCCACCATGGCTATACAGGATGTCAATGGCCATGGCTACATGCCTAGTATCAGACGTCAGTGTCGAATGTACAGTGTGTCCATGAATGGCGTACTGGGCATGCTCACACACTTAGCATTTGCAAAGTGCAAACATGCATACACATGGAGTGTAATCATGAAAGGGCAGAGTGTGGAATGTACTGTGTGTCCACTTACACAACAGCAAACTGGGCATGCTCACACACTTAGCAGTTGCAAAAGGGAAACATGCATGCACACGGGGTATAATCACAGAAGGGCGCAGTGTGCAATGTACTGTGTGTCCATCTACACAACTGCTTACTGGGCATGCTCACACACTTAGCATTTGCTAAGTGCCATCCAGCATGCAGATGGAGTGTACACACAGAAGGCATACACATGGAGTGTAATCATGAAAGGGCAGAGTGTGGAATGTACTGTGTGTCCACTTACACAACAGTAAACTGGGCATGCTCACACACTTAGCAGTTGCAAAGGGGAAACATGCATGCACATGGGGTATAATCACAGAAGGGCGCAGTGTGCAATGTACTGTGTGTCCATCTACACAACTGCTTACTGGGCATGCACACACACTTAGCATTTGCTAAGTGCCATCCAGCATGCAGATGGAGTGTACATACAGAAGGCATACACATGGAGTGTAATCATGAAAGGGCAGAGTGTGGAATGTACTGTGTGTCCACTTACACAACAGCAAACTGGGCATGCTCACACACTTAGCAGTTGCAAAGGGGAAACATGCATGCACATGGGGTATAATCACAGAAGGGCGCAGTGTGCAATGTACTGTGTGTCCATCTACACAAATGCCTACTGGGCATGCTCACACACTTAGCATTTACTAAGTGCCGTCCAGCATGCAGATGGAGTGTACACACAGAAGGTCACAGTAAGGTAAAACTGTCCACACGCACAGGGTGGTCACACATGCATTTACTTGTACACACACAGATGACATCACAGGTGTCACGGGTGCAGGTCACACATGTACACACTGCAGTGAACACTGTAGCTGTCATGCCAGCACCATGTCATCGGTGCAGCAGTAAGCCTCACGGTCCAACAACAACATGTGACATATGTCCACAGGTCTGTATAGCAGTGTACACCAGTTGTGCAGAGTACACATCTACTAACACTGATCCAACATGTGTGATGTAGTCCACTTATATCAGTATACATGGACAGGTCGGCTCCACACATACCATGGACCTGACACAGCTGTGACACATGACTGCTGCCGTACCACAATGAACAAATGTCTGGATATGTCATACATGTGATTGTCTGGATGTGTGCATGGACTGCACACATGACACATACAAAGCCTGTGATGTACCACATGCATAACACTGGCGTACTCAGTGCTACACACATGAATGGAAGATGGACCCATGTCTGTGGAATGCTCCCACTACAGGGTATAGCAGTGTTGACTGGGACACATACCCTTGTATTGTTTGCCTGTGACAGCTGTGATATCATACCACAGTACATGTTTTATGTATGTCAACACACATGTCAAAAAGTAGCAATGCATACAAACATGGCAACAGGAGACACATGTGACATGTGTACTGTGCATGGAGCAGCCATGGATGAGCAGTGGCCGATGTCCATAACATAGTTGCAACAACCTACCACATGCATACCCATCATAGGGGCCATTATACGGTGGCATACAAACAGCACGTATGGAGGTATGTGTGTACATAATGTGTTTAAACACCTGTCTACATGCATGTGTGCAGGTGGTGGCTCACAGTTGTGTCACACACCATCCTACCCTGCCATGTGCATACAGTATGCTATGTCGCTGTTACATGACAGTGCTGACATAATGCATACCCAGCGGTCAGGTGTTATCAACTGTATGTCACATGGCAACTGTAACACCTACCACCTCCCATGTGCATATATCAGCACATCTGCCGGATACAGTGTTGGTACACATAATGCACTACATACCGCTGCATGCCTGCACACATATCATATGGCAGGTGTAGTATTCCCAGCACTGACATGTGTGCATGAATGTGTGCCCATGTATGCCACATATCGGGGGGAATATGTCCCACTTGCTACACATCCCTGTACTCCATAGTAGAGATCTGTACATACCTCAGTGTGGGGAGCATGAATTTGGATGGTGCAGTACATGCAACACGTTGTCTCTCTGTGTACACATGTGTGGTCACCACAATGTGTGTGTGTCTACATGTTTGTATGTCTGCTGCTTGGTGTGAGGGTGTATGCTAATATACTGTTGTGAAAGAACACTAACCACACATGGTGACTATCCCGTACTGGTGCTGCATTGCACAACCCTGTTGATGCCATAGGTGTGAGCCATACTGGCTACCTGTGCATGTCCGCTCCCTGTGACATGGCGTGTGGGTGCATAGTATTGTGAGGGTGCTGACCACACAGGCAGGTGTCCCCATCTGCACACTATGGGGTGTGCGTCATAGTGGTGTACACCCCGTGATTGTGACCATGTTCCTGTACTGTTACAAGGTCCTACTGCTGCACAGCGTGCCCCACAGCTGACAAGTGAAACCTCAAGTCAGTGGCCATCACGCTGTGTACAACATCTGCACCATGTCACCATACCTGTAGTGTGTCCTGCTATGTATGTGATGTCTCTGTCCACTGTAGCCTGTGGCACCGACCACATGCGTCAGGTGCAGTATATGTGCGGACATGTGTGTCATGTAGGTGTCCAGTCAGGTTGAGGGTACATGTAGTATGCTGATATTGCCAGATGTGCCTGTGAGTAATCCACAGCTACGTGGGGACCGATAACAGTGCTCCTGTAGGCACATGCGAGTACACCATAGGAGGGATTCAGGGTATCAGAACCAACATGGTGCTACACATGTAACCGTCACACATACCGTGAACACATCACAATGCATGCTGCACCTGCACTACATGGTATGACTGCTGCATGTTGACAGTACACAACCCATGTCACATACGCATCTGTCAGTATTCATACACAACCACTGCAACATACACATCCCATGCTATGCATACACAGGTATCACATACACCTCTCACTATCCTGTCCACCCTGTGCATCAGAATATATTTGCATAACCCTGCACCGATGATGTGGATGACAGGGATGTGGCAGAGGCTTCATCATATGCACAGGGTGATATGTTTGCCAGGGGCATAGGCTGCACCAATGGATAACATCATGTGTGTGTGTAAGGGCCAGTGAGTTTACTGGACATGTCTGTGCAGAATGCATGTGGATGTGGTGGAGCCCTACAGTTGTGTCTGCTGTGTGTGGGTATGTGTGTACACAGTTCAGCCATATGTGATGCCTACACGGGGTATAATTGACAGCCCCAGACTGTACAGTGCAGGTTGTACAGCTCACTGTGTCCATCCACGGCCACGTGACCTGTGCCTGCCTGGGGTTGCACGGGCACTACCAGGTGGAGGTACAGAGTGGCTACTGTCCGATGACACATGTCCACTGGAACCGTGTCCACGATGAGACCGGCCAGGGCCATGTCCACGTGGCCTTCTGTGTCCTGGTGTGAACAGTGCAGCACCAGCTGCACTGCTACTGCTACCGGCACTATGTGAATGGGCATGAGAGGTGGCACGCACACGTCAACCTACACTAGGTGTTGTTGCTGGCCTACGCCCACGTGTCCTATGCCTCACCCCTACCAGGTGTTCCAGCACAGACAGCTCACGCTCGCGGATTGCCATGCCTCTGTCGAGGATTCCAACCATTTCACCTAATCGCCTATCCAGTACATTAGCAATCTGCTGTTGAGCATTTGCCAATGACTGGATGTTGTCATTTAGGGTACGGATTGCAGCCCTCTGCAGCCTCTGCCCTTCTTGGTTCTGCACGTGCCTGTGCCGCCATTACAGTCTGGAACATGTGTCTGGTGATACCAGCTGCTGCGCCCTGTACTGCAGGTGCATGTCTGCCAGAGGTCCTCCTACGAGCAGCACCAGCCACATGCCTGTGTGGCACATCACCAGTCATTACACTGGCAACATGGTGTGTAGTCACACCTTCTGTAGCCACCACACATTCCTGTTCAATGCCAACAGACGCTGACTGTCCTTCCTCTATGGGCAATGGTGATGTGGTATGTGTTGGCATCAGAACTGTGTGCGGGGAAGAGGGGGACATAGGTGGGATGGTAAGCACAGATTCAGCCCCTGATAACCCTGCCTGTACCTCATGCATATGGTCATCACCGCTAGTATCTGTGGGGACACTAACATCAGATGGACCGCAGGAGGGTAACACACCTACACCACCTGTGAATGCAAAGAAATACTGTAAGGTACATTACACACAGACACACACAGGCACACACAGACACACCATGCATGTGATATTTCAGATGGCATGCAGCATTCCTGCACTACAGCACAGGGAATGCAGCTCAGACATTAATAGTGTTAGTATGCATACCACCCTGGGGTGCACACTACATCAAGCAGGTGTCATATCAGTAGTCATGCAGTACACACAATCATGGTAGTTTGCATGCATCACCGTGATACACCATGTGGCCACGAACAGGTTAACAGTACACATGGCTGACGTTACCTTGACATGTAATCCACTGACATGTGCAGTAACATGTATACATGTTTGACACAATGGTGTCCTGACACATGCACAGCATCATAATGGGATTCACAGTGCAGTGTTGTGTGTACAGCCTACAGATAGAATGCATGTTTAGCAAATGTGCATGTGCAGGTGAGGTTAGTGTGAGCCATGTACATAGCTATACAGTGTGGAGTACAGGCACTGTGCCATTGCATGGCAACATGACGCATGCATGTTGCTGTGCAATGCATAACATGGACGCATTGCATTGCCATGACTGCAACACAGTCATGCTGTTCCACAGATCGTATATGGTAGACATCGGTGACACCTCCGGTAGCTGCAGACAGGCATTCCGGTTGTCCGGTGTAACACATCAAATGTACAAGTGGTCCACTACGGCTATGATTGCACTATGTGTGGACGATGTGCAACGGGGTCTATCCACCATCAGAAGTACTGTGTGGCAACATGCCTGTGGCTATCACCCATGGCCATGTGTGAACGGGTCTTGGACAATTGTGTGTGATGGGCATCTTGTACACATGTCTGTGGTGTCCCATGTGACATACACCCATACATGTCAGAGTTGTCACAATCCACAGGGCTATGCAGACAACAGTGTGGATGTTTGTTATGTCGGGTGTAGGTCATGTGATGGTGTGACAATATTGCAGACAGAACACCACATGCTTGGGACATGTCGGGTGGCATGTCACAATGTGTGCACACAATGCAGGGGCATATGTCACAATGGTGACACCTGTGTGCTGCCCATATCACAGCTCACTGTGTGGTACTGTGTGCGTACCACAAATGTTGCTCCAATGCATACTACATATGCATCCATTGTAGAACACCTCCACTGTTGTATGCATAGCTGACCACACATATCACATTGACAGGTACTGTGGTTTCATGCCGGTGTATAATAACGGTTATATCTATTGCACATGGGTGGCATGTGTGTATGTCTGGTGGTGCAACCTGTATAACGTGACTGGAACAAAAATCAGGTGTGCATGTTATACCTGGCCACATGGCAAATAACTCTACACTGTAACATGCCTGATACTGACAACAGTCTCACCTGCGATGGACCCATGTCTGTGCGACATGCCAGAGGTACCTGTATAGGGGTGACACAACAGTAGAAACATTATCCATGACTGTATGACAGCCACAGGTTGCACTGTGCATGTGAACACATTTACCTGTGTGATAGCATATGGTATGCACATGTATGCATACACAACGTAGCATACTGTAGTATGCAGCTTGTGTGCTCATATACCTGGCATGTGTTGTTACTTTACATGATGTACAGTGACACCTGCAACTACATTGGATATCATACTCATATGCAGGACTGACTTACTAGGCAACTCCAGGCTCATTGGTTGGGAGACACCCACCTCCACGATGGCGGCTAGTGTTTCCGCATGCTGTTCCCTGGGTGTCCCCAGACTGGCCAGTAGCTCCTCTGTGTGTGTGAGTGGGGGCTGGGTTGGTGGCCCACCACCTGTTCCACCTTGTTCTCTGGCGATTGCAGTGGCACGCTGTTTCGCATGCCGTATCAGGTCCATGCAGTGTCTGCGTACCTGCTGGTAGGTGCGGTTGTTGCCACCCACATCATTCACCCTCCTGCGTATATCCTGCCACAGGTCATCCCGCTGTTGAGCATGCTGTGGCACATGGCTGAACAGCACGTCATAGTTGTCATGGAGCAATGGAATTATGACATCATCCTTCTGGTGGCTGAAGGCTGGGAGTCGTGAACGTGGCATTATCTGTAAGACATAATGATGGTGACAGGTCACATTCTCACTGATGTACTGGCATACCGTTGAACATACATTGCTATGACATGTACTACATCTGCACAGTAATCTTTGAAAAGCATCATGACACTGACACAGCTGATGTGTTTCTGTCACACCTGTCACACCGTTGTGCAGTGGATATCATATCATATCTCTGTGTCAACTCATTACAGTGTACATACTCCATGTAGATGGTAACTTGCTGTGGCCATGTGTACTTGCCTGCACCTGTGTTCTTACCAATCTGCACTTGGCCCGATGTGTCCACAGTACTACTGTTCACCTGGATGCTGTGTATATGTCACATAGCAACACAGACGCAGCCGTTATGGACTTCAGCAGTGACACTGCACACATACACATGGACACCTGTACATGCATGTGTTTTGCCGTATACATCTACTCAGCACTGTACGGGTGTTGGACATCCTGCCACGGCTTGCCTGTATTGCACATGTGATACACATGGGACAATGTCTATTCATATGACATTTGCAGGGATGGTCAAACATAGCATGTGCGCGCACGTTTTACATGCTGTCACACAGCAATTGTGACAACACAAGGTGCATCAGTGCCACATTACTGATCCAGTCAGTTGATAGTGCATGTACCATGTGGCCATCACACCATGTATGACTGTGATGACACGTGCAGCCTTGATGGACAGGGCGAAAACGTTTTGAATAAAGTGACGTTAAGGCGACTTCTTTGGTTTTAACAGTTTTACTGTTTGTTTCAACTATATTTCTGGTGTGCTCGTGCAAGGTTTCCGTGGTTCTGTTCATTTGCTTACCAGTTTGTGTGTTTTGCTGTAATCTGTATGTACAGGCATGTCCAACTGTCACGTACCAGTGCTACCCCTATATGATGGATATGTTGTACATGTGGCAATACAGCAACTGTCACATGTACTCATTCAATGCTCACCTACCAACATACAGCAGTACAGCCTGTGGGTGATGTGCTTCTGCATCCATGCTGTGCCCATAGCTGTCAGTTGTACATCATTATGTGCAACGTACCTCATTTGGTGTTTTAACAGGTGCATGTTCATCAAGGTTCCACATTGAAAGGGTCTGTCACACATTCATTGTTGTACATGGTTTACATGCCAGCCATGGCTTAATAGATGGGAATCATAGTAATTCATAGGGATATCATATTTATACATTAGAGCAGCGTATTTCAGCCATCATATACCCTTCCTAGTTGACACTGTTAGTCAGCCAGTAGTAGGTGTTCTACGATCTGCACATTAGTCACACAGTACGAGGGCTACTGTTACTCATTTTGGGGACAGGGTGTGGACAGCTGTGGATGGGGTGATGCTGTCGACAACCATGACTGCACCTGACGGTCACTTCTGGATGTGTAACATTCACATCACACACCTACCATCACGTAGTTCCACATCATCTACAACAATGGACATTCCTGCAAGAACAACGTATGCAATATGTCTGTATAACCACTGTAGGCACCACTGGTGGCCCCCATCATGGCAGCCAACATCACCAGTGTATATCCCGCAGACTCATGGGTTACTACATTCACAATGCACCAGTCACGGATGACTCTGTTGTGAATCACATTGCAGTTCCACACATCATGTTACACAAGGCATTATGCACTTAGATGTTGCGGATGGGTGAACACCTCTGCAATTCAACCTACGCACACATGACACATCACCTGGTACAATATATCTCTCATACATCATGTTATTGTGACTGCCCTGTGATGGCAATACACAGACTACGTGTGCTGGGACATGCAATGGCTCACTGGTGTTATAGCCCTCTGGGTGTGTGTCTAGCCATGGTGTACATTTGGCATTGGTCTGGACACAGGAACACTGTACATTGACCTACTGTGTCACTGCAACAGTTGCCTATGCTCCTATTGTTATTGTACAGGCATGTGGTATCTGACTGCTATGACAGTCCAGGTCAAACACAATGCTGTGGCACGCATGACCTGCAGCCATCAGCCTGGGGAGTAGAGCACACATGTACATCTTCACATGCTATACTGTCTCTCTGGCAGTTTCACATAACTGTCACCGGCAGGGCAGTAACTGGCAAGCATGACATGGGGTTATGTGGAACAATGCTTGCATCTTCCACTGTGATGCACACAAGCGAGGCACACATACTATTGCACCACTCACATATCTCTGCAGTGACTGGGACCTGCCTCTATGCTCTGCACAGAACACCTGTGATGACGGATTGTACATGGACCGTACCTTTCAGGTACATACCTGGACCGGAACACCCAAAGATGAGGGGTTCACACATCACACAGTGTTTTGCACACATCCTGGATAGTTGCTTAGCACAATGCATCATAGGTGCTCCATGTGCAGATAACTGTGTTTGTGACCGCTATACACATTGTAACAAGTGAGAGAGTCGACATTTTACACCACAGGTTACATACCTTCTGTGTTGTTATAGTGGACATTGGGCCTCAGACAGCTACTACTGATGTGTGCTGACAGTAACCCACACTTCACTGGGATAGACACCCATGTACCTACACATGCTTGAGTCATGCACTCCGCTCAGCTGGATAAAACAATACACAACACATACAATACCTACACTACCCTTAGCATGAACACTACCTCCATGTGACTGGTGTGACACACCTGGGGTTATCCCCTCTTTGGTGGATTCAAAACATATGCTACACGGCCTTGCTAGCCA
This sequence comes from Protopterus annectens, assembly GCF_019279795.1. Taxonomy (NCBI): domain Eukaryota; kingdom Metazoa; phylum Chordata; order Ceratodontiformes; family Protopteridae; genus Protopterus; species Protopterus annectens. The sequence goes on from NC_056725.1 coordinate 1,114,487,874, forward strand.
CATCCTGGAAACACACCCATCACAGCATACACGGAACATGCGTACTACAACAACTACTACAGAAGTCTGCTGACAGCAGTTGTTAACATCATGACACCCGAGTAGATGGACACTATACATACATATGCTGACACATACCACAGTGCACTTCAGTAGCATGTACACAATTGCAGGAATCATGCTATTCCACACAGAGACATGGCGGTACTGACCAGATAACAGACGCCACTGTGGTGGTCATGTTCCATGAACATATGATGTACAACCACAGGTACAGGCTGTTGCACAGTGGTGTACATTCACATGTGTGGGGTGCATCACATGTCAGCCATGGTGGGTCCACAAGGTCCATCATCACATACTCCAAGGCTAGCTACCTAAACATGACTGCCACACATTGCGGTGTGGGGCCTCAGGCATTGTGGTGGTATGTCAGTATTCTTTGGCAGCATCCACATCTGATGTCACATACAACAGTCAACCAAACAATGCAGACCGAGGTAATGTTGGCAACGTGCCAGGCGATGGCGTACTTACCGACATTACACCTTCTCACTCACTACAGGGTCGCAATCCATACATGAACATCGTAGTGTCCCTGTAATCACATACACAGTACTGACATACACACAATATGTCCTGGGACACTGGCCCAATGTCACCTTCCAATGTCCCTGGCTGTAATGTCCCACCAACCTGTTCAGTGTATATGTCTCCACACCAGGCCACTATATTCACTGCTAGCCTTTTGTCGGACATTGTAGACCCTGGATGCCGCACAGCAGCATTTATCGCACTACACACAGGTGGCACTGCATTACATGAGTGGGACTATAGTCATAGACTCCTGACTGGACCATTCTGCATGGCGATGGGGCACATCATCAGGAACGTGATTCCCACAGACATTGATGGCCTCCAGTCCTTTCCTAGCATCCGGGTTGGGCTTGTGAATGCCACAGCAAGGCACATACACATGCTGGGCACCTGTCATACAGTTGCTAGGGCAGTTGATGATGGTACAGAGGTCAACACATCATACATTGTCCTCACATTGCCTTTCAGCACCATTCCACATTCTGGTATTGACAACATACACATCCGCCTGCACATCATACCCTGTGTCTCAGGATGTTATGCTATGTGGCTCATGGGCAGTAAACACAGTGGTGCCAGCATACCATAGTACCTACTACATGTCAGGTACATATTGCATTACATAGTCCTCAGTCATAGGGCCACTCATGTTCACTATATGATTACATACAGAACATGCTGTCACAGAGTACTGTCCATGCCTAGATTTCAAACACCTACATACCAAGCACTATTATTGCTCCACCAGCTCATACTGATACCAACCATACGGGTGTCAGTGTGACAGATACTTCATATGAGTATCATGGCATCAAGATGCATGACACAAGGTGCATGCACTTCACCTTTGCATAACAACATTCACCCACTGACTATCAAATGGATAGTGGTCCCCTACATACATATCACATTGTACATGGTTGCAGTACACACATATGTCACACACAGTCCTGTGGTTACCGTATTCCACTGTGGCATGGATATCCTTCTTCACGGCCACACCTATCTGTACGGTGTGTGATGCTGGTACATAGGTAGCCATTGTACCTGTGAACTACACACATCTACACACAGTCAAGTGTACAATACCACATTTATGGTGTACCTTCAACAACAGCTACAGCTTTACATGGCACAACATTGACATGCCATGATGTTTACTGAGCTCAGACAGTTTTCATATGCGGCTGAACTACGGACAACACATCTGTACACATCTGCATACCACATACTCAGGGGTGTCTTCTTCTGCTCTGACACGGCCCAGGTCCACCACATTATTGATGCATATACTCCTCATACATGACATCTGCGGTGGGCACTGTGAATGAAATGCTCCTGGATATGTGCACACACACCACACTGCATGGGCTTGTCTTCTGTGTTACATCCACAAACCTAACACACACCATGCTGTGGAATATAGGTCCTGTGTACATCCTGCAGGGACACACAATAGCACTGTTCATGTGATACCTCCCTTGCTGTTTGGGTGACACATGTAGTCCTGGTATCACCACAGCAGCTGTACTGTGTAGAGGTGCAGTTGACACCTGCCTCTGCTGTTCACAGGACACTACCATGGAGAGGTGACACTACTGTGTACACTGTACATGTGCTTACACATGGACTTGCCAGACTGCATTGTAGCCCACTATGCACCTGTGCAGCTACTACAAATCCTTTGTGCATGGTTACTTGGTGTCCCTTCCATTTAGAGTAGCTATCATGCTACTACTATGTCCCATACCTACAGGCCATATGTATCCTGTTATTGTACATACCAATAGGTTATACCTGAGTTATGCATGATATGCCTGTGATACTGTGTAGGATATCTGTCATATTGACCTAGACAACTATACATTACACATATTTCACATAGTATCCCCTAATGCAGAGCATACTTGCACGTCGGCCACACCTTACATATGTCATCAACGGTATATGCCTATACACATGCGTGCTGTGAGAGTATACATACATGTACTATCCCCTGCTATGGCACTTCCTTGTTGGACATCCACTACCAGCAACAGTGTGTGGTATGGCATTGTTCTCTTTAATGCCCTCCTGTAGCATCCCTTGTGGTGTCTCTGCTGTGTACATAATGCCCCACTGCTGTACACACGGTTTCTACAAGCGTTGGTATGCTCAGCAAGACATCACTACATAACTACCTTTCACCACTTTATGCATTACGGACAAGTGTAATTAATTACAACCACCATTCACATACAGTACAACTTATTAATACAGATCATGCATTACACAACCTTACATATCGTGTGTTCTACATACCTTGTTGGTGTTTTGTTTCGTTTAGTTTATTGTTTTGTCGTTTCCTTTTGTTTTCAGTACTTTCGATAGTACGACGCTTTTTCAGTATGAGCATACGGTTTGAATATCTTGAGAGTCATCCTTATATACGTCGATACCTGCAACATGTGAATTCATCCCGCCAATTGCTGTTCCTCAGTGAGTAATTACGTGCATATCACCTGTGCATCTACTCCATTCGGAAATTACACGTCGACACTGGGGTATAATTGGATTCTCCACCTGGGCGCTGGCTATTTGCCCTACCTTCATGGAGATGGTCTGTATTGTGTTATGTTATGTGTAACTGCAACTGCTATGCATAGGGACAAGTATATTTTGAATTCATGTCACCCGTGGATTGTGTGTGACAGGTGTAGTATTTGGTTCAACATGTGGGTGTACCTGTCCTGCCGACGAATGATAATGGAGTATTGCATTCAAAAACTGTAACATGGCTGTTTTTTTCCTTTATACAACGCATGCAATTATGCATCCGCCTTTAATTGTGTCTCCCACGCGATATGTTGTGGTTATGCGGATGTCATTGACTGACTGTATGTTTGTGCTGCTATTACAGTTTGTATTCCTTTATTATCTACAGTGGGGGATATCGGTGGTTGTAAGTAACGGATACGGTTTGTGGGCCTTGCATCTCTACATACACAGTATAATTGTCTGTGTGCTCCATCCCTACTTGGAGAGTTAACAGTTAATAGTCTTTTGTTATGGGATTGTAGGTTGGGCTGTTGTTAATTGGTTTCAATATCGTCTGCAGGTGAGCTTGATGCATGTATACCTCCATAACTTATGTGGTATATCAGCGGCTATGTGTACGTGACAACTATCCCTTGTCTTTCTGTCCCAGATATTTGCAGTCATTGTGGTCATGTTGTTGATATAGCCTGTTTGCCAGTGGTTGCCACATATTCATATGGGAATTGTATGACACTCGTGGAACACACAGCGGTGTTTACGGGCCAACACGTAGCCACGGTCAGTACTGCGGTAGCACATACTTTTTTCCGCGATACATACCTATTGCTGTGTGACTTTGCCAACGTATCATATTGCATGTAACATATCAGTGTCATACATGCAGGCATGACTATACATATTTTACATTTCTTATGGGGAATATTCCTGTGCTACCATCTGGAACATTTTCACTTTGTATCGTTCTATGTCAGGTCACACCTAGCCAGGGTGGGTCTGTCACTACTACTCTGGGACTAGTAGTGAACATATGTCTGAGGCTAGTTTACCGTATGCCTACACCTAATATTCTGATCTGCCTCTAACTTGGCACCAACATACACATGTTGCAGACACACACACATTACACTCACACAGCGATGCACACGGCACCCTCAAAGCACACGTACACATACTACGGCACTCAAGGGTACGATTGCACACAGTACCTACGTGGACCATAATACCGGCAGCAGTGACTAACTCTCCCTTCATATCATCATACTATTACACGCGCATGTACTGTTACAGTACTGTGTTCTGTCGGTCTTTCAGCCTCGCGGTTTGCATATCGGTATGTTACATGTTCCATGGTTGGCGGTATCCTATTATTTTGAACCTCCCGGATGTTCAGATTGTCATTGCACTATCTATAATATTTACAGATATCGCTGGATACATCTCAGTCACCTTATATCCCTCTAATTCCCTTTCTTATCTGTATTATATATATGTATATGTGTACATATATATCTATATATATATATATATCTATCTATATATATATATATATATATATATATATATATATATATATATATATATATATATATATATATATATATATATATATATTTATTTATTTATATATATATACATCTTGCGGTGAACGTGGCAGGCACACAGCAATGCCATATGCTGTAGGACTCACGTACTGTTCAGGTGTTGGCATTACATGTTCCACTGGCTGTTGGGTTTACAGTGTTTGGGGGCTGCCTATGTAGGAGTCACACATAAGGCCACCCATACATTACAATTTACAGGTGGTCATGTTTGTGTGCCGTCCATTTCACTGTGTGTGCAGGTGGGGAGGTGTCAGTCCATGGGGCCTACACTGTCAGAGTATGTGCTATACGTTCCCTCTTTGCCAAGGCATATTGGGTACACCTCTGTCTCCCTACTGGGGCTGGCACAGTGTGTTCCTGGTCTGGAACCCTCTGTGCCTGAACTGGCCTTGGCAATTGTGGTGGGCTTTGTGGCCCTTCACCATTATGTCCCTGCAGCAGCTGCTTCCGGAGAGCACTGCAAGGCTCCACCAGATGTATCCAAGCATTGAAACCATGATTTCAGCATCCCGAACACACGCTCTAGGATTATTCTGGTTTGTGCGTGTGCCTCATTATGGCGTTCTTGCATGTGTGTTTGTGCATTTCTGATGGGAGTCATCATCCACAGCTCCAGTGCGTAGCCAGCATCCCCCACGAGATGGCCTTGTGGGATGTCCCCCCTGACAAATACCTGATACAGCTGTGAGGCATGCCAGATATGGGAGTCGCGGTAGCTTCCAGGGCTGCCAGCACACACATCCATGGTAATGCCCTGTGCATTGCACATGACCTGGCAATTGATGGAGTGGAATCCCTTGTGGTTTATGTAGCGTCTACCCTGCTCACCAGGTGGTGACTTGATTTGTATGTGCATACAGTCTATCGCACCCAGTACCTCCGGGTATTGTGCCACATGGTGGAAGTGGCGCATATTGCTAGCCAAATCCTCCTGAGATCTGGGGAAGTATATAAGCTCATTGGCATGTGGTAACATGGCATCCAGGAACTGGTGTAGTACCCTGGATGCTGATGCCTGTGAGATGCCCATTATATCTCCAGTTGGCCTTTGAAAGGTACCTGTGGCCAGTATTCGCAAGCTTACACATACCTTTGTGTCCACTGGGATGGGTTCCCCTCTGTTGTTTCTTGTTCTCAGGCGTGGTCGGCACAGCTCCACTATTTGCTGTAACATGTCCCTGTCCACCCTGTAACGCTCTACTATCTCCAGGTCATGTAGCCCCTGGTAGGTTACCCTTGGTCTGAACACTCTCCTTCTCCTCCGAAGCCTGCGGTGGTTGTCGGCATCCTCCTCCACAACACCGTCTGTCTCTAACACATGCTGATGGATCACAGCTATGGCAGCACCCAACATGTACATTTTAAAAGTTCCCGTGTGTTTACACCTATGGTGCGGTGTTTGGGAATACACGGCTGTGTGTTGTGTGCATTCACACTTTATACTATTGTGCTGTGCACACCGATGATGTCATAGGGTGTGTTTGTACGGCCGTATCTAAGGGTTATCTTCCGTGTTTTACCGATGGAACTACAACGGTGTTGCCTTTGGTGTTGAATTACTTTTGCCTGCCATGGATTACCTTTCGACCTTCCCTTACTATTTCTGCACGTTGCACCTACCATTTTCTGGCATGCATCCTGCAGAGCACTGTCATTTGTACTTTCATGGACATGGCATATCATGCGTTTTGTGTGCTACTGCCATTGTGCTGCCAGTCTGCTTTGCTCTGCTGTGTCAGGTCTTCTATCTTTGCAATCTGCTACCTCCCCAACTTTCTTTGCATTCATATGCCTCCCCTATCCTGTTTTGCAGGTTTCTGCATGCAAAGTTGTCAGCTGCCGTCGATTGGCCTTCGTGGGTTGATTAGTGTTGATTGCTCATTACTACTCCAATTACACTTCTTCCGCATTTCCTTATATTCTTCACATCATCTTCCTGTTTCCGATATTGTTTGCGGGGCGTGCGTCAGATTACTAGGTTTCGGGAACGTTGTCATCCTCGTACACATGCACTTTTGTGCGCAATGTGTGCTCTCAGCTAAACTATTACCCCACACCCCGGTCCTGCAGCTTTGATTAGTGAAGTACAGCCCAGGTTTGCTATGCTCCAATGTGCTTACTGCTATGGTGGCACACCCCTCTGCAGATGTCATGTATTTCCTCTGAGCCACTCCTCGGTGTTTTACCGCTGCGCCGTGTGGTACAACCTTACTCCAGCGGGACATTTGCAATTCAGTATTATCTGCCTCATTAGCATGGCATTGACTACTAATTCATAGTTACCACGCCGAAGACTGCCGCGAGTCCTTGGCAACCCTTGCACCGTGGTTGTGGTGTTCCATGCATACCATGGTGTATTATGCTGTAAACCTGATTTCTATTACGATGCTATTTTATAACATTGTTATATTATTTCATTATGTTACACCTTCCGCACACATGTTCTGCGGTTCTGATGTGAGTTACTGTGGACATGACATTTAAGTTGTTATTTACGTGTTGTGCATCTTTTCTTATGCCATTGTCTGTGTATTTTGCCATTGGCATATGTTAACAGTGTGATGCCTGGGTCTGACACTCTTCCATTACTCCGATGTTATGTTTGGGAAAATGTAAACCGTTTTTTTTTTGTTTACACTGCCGTGGGCTTATGCTATGCCTGCACCACTTCGTGAATCACTATATGCCTTCATTTGCATGGTGACACACTGCACATAGGGTGATTAGCATACCTACACCGGGGGCTGCACAGATCTGGCATACGCCGGTAGTGCACGTGGAATTGGATTGTACCTGAATCGCTCGGCGGCCATATTTGGCATTATAACGCCTACGCTATGCGTGCGCCTGGCGCAAGATTCATGAATCCCGGGGTTTGTCTTGGGAGCATTCCCTTTTTTCCAATGGTACATTGGTATAACAATCTCAGATTTAGTATATATAAGTAATGAGGGTCTAGAAAATATAGCTGGGCGGCCTACTGTAAAAAAACAAAAAAAAAAAACAAAAATGCTTTTAATATACGATAGTGATATTTACAGTTTACTTTTATTTTTTAGGAATCTACTTACTTTTTCATAGTTTTAAAACTTGTAGCATAAACTATAGTCATCATTATCTGTAACATTTTTATATATGGGGGTTATGGATCTTTTGCTACATGCTTAAGAAATGGGTTTTGTGATGACTGGTGAAGCTGTGACCCTCAAACATACAATATAAAATGTTCATTTTCTTATTTAAAAAAATGCAAAACAAACCCCAATTGCATGCCATTCCTGGTAATAAAATTTTATTAAACATGAGTTAAGCTCTTCCATCTTCACAATTATCAGACTTCTTCAAAATTAAAAACAACCAAAAAGCTAGTCATAATAATCTAATTGTTCACATGAAAATGTTAATGCAATCACAGCTTAAAAGATATTTTCTGTCACTGCAGTATAATTTTTTTTTTGGGACCATTCATGCTCCAGGGATCTAAACCTTGTTATCATAATGAACAAAACATGCTGGTGGGATAGGTTTCTGAGCCAGAGACTCCCCAGACTCTGGAACACACTGCCCATACATGTCAAGCAGAGTGCCTCTTTGGCCCTCTTCAAAAGGAACCTTGACGATTGGATGGGAGATAGGAAATTCACCCCAGGGATCACGTCAGTCGTCCTGCTAGACAGGGGTCCAGAGAAGTAAATATTGTGGGAAGAAATACCCAGGGAATCGTTATAGCTAGGCTTGTATAGGCCCTAGGGCTGATGGCCTAGTACCATACCTATGAACCTAGGAACCCATTATAAATTTTCAAGAACTGCTTAGAAAAACAAATTCATTCCTTAACAAAGTATTCTAATCTAAAAAAACAATAAGTCCTTAAAATAACTGGTTCTAGAAATTAGATTAATATAGCTAATACCAGCACTGATTGGAAGTTGAATGATCTTTTTATTGAAGAATTTTGGTTCTACTGCAGGTACTCACCTTCCCTTTGCTGGAAACACAAACAAGTGCTCTATCTTCCACTAGTTCAATCACCCATAACAATGTTTCCCTCTCAACACCCAAACCTATAAAACTCCATATCGCTACCAGAGCCCTAATGCTAACTTTAAAACTCCCACCCAGTCCCCAACCCAAGTCCTCACTCTGCCACCCTAAAACTCCACTCCTCCCTGCTTAACTCTATAGTTCCCAAATTGATCTCTAAACCTAAAACTCCAATCCCATCCATATGCATAAATTTTCTGATTGGTCCCTAATCCAAAATCTCCCTTCTTGCTACCTACCCTAAACTGCCTTCCTGCTCTCTAACTTAATTTCCCCTTCTGTTCCAAAACTCAACAATTCCCCTTCTGTTCCTTAACCCTGAAAAACTCCCCCCACTTTCTCTCCATGGCTGCTGCACTTACCTCACTTGAACACACATATGTGTTTACATAACATATGGCAGCTGCTTGCCCAAACTCTTACTCGGGTATGACAGCAAGTGTCAGCCTACATGACCTACAAGATGCTTGATTCTCTGGCTTTAATACGGTGGTTTCGGATCAGTTGGGACTCAAGAATGTGTTGTACATCCAGAATTTTGAACCTCTAATATATAACAAATTTGTTGACTGTAAAAGATCCTGTTATACTAGCAATATTTCAGTTTACCAAAAACCATAAAGATATCTAGAACCCTCCATTGATACTCATTGTGGCTTCAACTGGCTCTAAGACTGAACTATTGGCAATTTTATTGATCTTACAGTTAAGGAATTCTTTGAGGATAAACCTTATGTATTGAGAGAGTGCTGAAATTTTTGGGTATTATGGCCAGTTTAGAATTTGATGCAGATTCCATTTGTTTGCTGTAAGTGGGCTCTGTTATGCAGTGGCTCTATTTACCACCATGCCACATGATGCGGGTATAGACTGGTTTACTGCAGCCATGATTTTGTACCAACCACTATCTGATAGAGGCATTAAGGTTTTATGTATGTTCACAGAAATTGTGTTAAAAACAACTTTATATATTTTGAAAGTGAATATTTCTGGCAGATGAGGTTGGGGTGGCTATGGGGGGCATCAACAGTCCCAGTCTATGCAGACACTGTACTAAGGTACAGGGAAACCAGTTTTGTGTTTAACAGTTCATGCACCTCAAGTTTCAAACTTTATTTGGGATACCTCTATTATATAAGGGAAGTGATTGTGAATTGAAGTATTTTTTCATCCGTTTGTAAAGTCTAATTAATTTCTTTACATTCCCTTATGAAATACCTAAGGCTTTCATTAGTTTACTTAGACATTGCAATTTCAAGGGATTATGTCAATGAAAGCTATGAGTCTTCCATATATCACAAACCTAAATCTTTTAACAGTTATCAACACTTAGCAGTGACCATCCTTTTTGAAAAAGAAAAAAAGAAAGACCTTGCTTAAAGATCAAATGGTGAGATTGTCCAGGATAGTATTAGTTGATTGCACTACTCATGAAAAAAATTAGTTTAAAAAACCATGCTCTTTGAAAGATGCACCTTTAATTGAAAATGTGGCTATAAAAAACAATAATAACAGGTCCAGTGTGTCTTGCATCAGATAAATGGAGAAAACTCGATTTTTTACACTAGAGCTCCTGCAGCAAAATAAGAATTGGTGGGCTATTTTGAATAGAATATGGCCAGTCCCAAAAAAATATATATATATATATATATATATATATATATATATATATATATATATATATATATATATATATACATATACAAAAAAGGCAGAAACATAAAGAATTTTTAGAAAACAGTGCTGATAAGTGAACAGCAAGGCCAAATCTGGAGCCTGGAAGCAATGCGAAGGTATATATGACTCAACTACTATTGCTATCCATAATTATCAAAGAGTAGTAACATGCAAGAAGTTTAATTATAATTCTAAAGGCACGGTGTGTGAAGCAGGTTGCTCTTCTTGTCAGCTATTCTTTGTTGGGTAGACAGAGAGAATACTGCATTCTTGTATTTATGACCATGAATATAGTAGTAGGAAAAATGTATTTAGCAAACGTGCAGAAAAAAATCAAATTGTAAAAGGTTTTTGTTTTTCATTCTGGAGAAAATGCCTTTACCTCTCAGAGAAGGGATCTGGAAGAGTAGGATGGAAATTAAGAATTACATTGGCAGTTATTACTGAATGCAGCATAGCAAGCAGGACTTCACAAATACATCTGTATTAATAGTATCTTCAAGCTGTGGGCAGCTGGGTTATAAACATTGCACTAGTACATTATACCTCAAAAGATTATACTTCCAGTTTCATAGAATGAGCTAATCTGCCATTTTTTTGTATTGCTGTGTTACAAGCTATAGCCATCCTAATTCTGTTTTGTGCTTCACTATCTTAAGTTTTTCAAGCACTTGACAAACAAGGCATAGTACCTGCTTCAGTCCTATTTAGACAAATAAGTCTGCAATGAATTATGGTCCTGCAGTCTCCTGGTATGCTGTATGGCCCTTTCCATAAGAGTCTAATCTGTATACTTTGCTCCATTTATCATATTTAGCTAATATTTGATTATTTGAAATCAGCCCTTCAAGTTAACCTTGTCCTTTAAATCTGTTATCTCATTGTAAAGCTGCCTTAATGAATATAGTTTTCAATGCCACAGTTTAGTTTAATACAAATAGTACTGACATTAGGAACGTTTGCTTTAATATATAAAGATAATCAGTGCTAAAATACAAGAATGAAATACAATTCTTTCTTTATCTGCATAAATCTATAATAACAATCCTGTATTCAGTTTTATATGTGAATATCCAAATGGCTAACAGCCTTCAAACTTCCACATGCTGCATATTTCAAATTATTTCATTTTCCTTGAGTTTTCTAAGATATATTTAATTTGGTTATAAAGTGCAACACATTATTCTATTAGACCAGACCTAAAACAATACCATAATTATTCATCATTATATCAGCAAAGTTATTTTATATGTGTGTAGTATGCATATATATTTAATACATTCACCTTATTTCATTTCTATATAAATATTAGGAGAGTGAGTGTAGATGATGTTTTCATTATAGTTGCTAATGATCTTGTTTCATTCCTCCATGTGCAAGAAATGTCCTTGAATTCCTGAAAGAAAAAACATTTTATATAAAGCATAGCCAACAAGTTGTAGAATTAAACTACATAAAAGGTGAAAATTACTTGATTAAGCTTTTATGCTAGCTGGTGATACATTTTAACCTCCGAGACTTAGAATAAACTTAGACAATTATGGTGCACGCAAGCACCAGATAGTGCCAAGCTTCAGCTATAGACTATCAGAGACTTGCAGCAGCTATTTAATTCATGTCTGAATAAATTAATTACTTATTACTTGCAACAATAATATTACTCTACAGTTAGAAAAATGCTAAGTAGAACAGAGAGCATTACTGGACTACTTCTTACAGCTATAAATTCAGCATAATTAACAGATTCAAATCTATATGTTCCAGCAAGGCAGAGTACATTTCCACATTTGTAGTTTTACAGAATTTTGGTATTAGGATTCATTGTTTTGGTGTAAAATTAGCAGTGCTGAGGTAAGAAAATGACAGTGAAGCCATAAAAGTGACAAGTACCTTGGGCTTACTGTGTGTGTTGAAAGTAATACATTACATTGTAGTATTTATGCAGTGATGAACCTGCATTACATTTAGCAAACAGAACTGTGCCAATGTTGCGTGTTCTGTTTTAATTGGCATATCAGCCAAATAACTGTTTCAGTGCTGTAGCTTTACCAAGCCATTCCACTGTTAGTCTGATTATTCACCTCTACAAATCTGGTGATAACCACATAATCACCCATATCAGCCCATGGTCCTTTGAGTGGAATGGCCCACTGCCACCCCATAACACTGTATTATTCGACCGCTATGCACTCAAAATGAAATGCCATCAGCAGTTGGGTCACGTGGCATGCAATAACTTGTGTCAGTCACTTTGTTATGGTTAGGAATAAATATGAACAATCTGAGGTTATATGGCAACACAAGTACAGTAGGCAGACTACATGGAGAGTGGATTTATTTTAAATGTTTACTAATATTTTTAAAAGATCTAACAGATTACTGCAGAATTAAGAGTAAATATGTACAATTGTGAAATATGACTGGACAATGCACCCAGAATCCCAAATAATTTTCCTACATCAAATATCTTGTCCAGATAAGAAAATCAAATAAAAGCAAAAAAACGAAACCAGACCAATGCTTTGTGACTAATTTA
>NC_056725.1:1114850866-1114918366 GCF_019279795.1 Protopterus annectens
GTACTTCACGCACATAGGTACTTGCAAATACATATCTTTCATGACATGGTAAGTAGTCCTGGGTAATACCCGTTCATCTATGGGTCGTCCTGACAAGAACGACTTGGACTGCGAATGGACTGATACTGGGCGAATGCTCTGACCATTGGTAGGGTTGCCACCTTTTTATATGACCTGGATGGACACTTTCATGGCACACATCTGAGTTTACAGGCCAACACATACCCACGGTCATTACAAAGGATAGTACTTTAGTTTCATGCCTACATATAAGCTTTTATTGTTGTAGCGGTGTAGTTTGCTTATTCTGTTTCATTTACTTGCTTATTCTGTTTCTTGTAACATATAAGTATTTTATATACGGACATACGTACTTTATGGGACTATTACATGACATATGGGACATAATTATGTCCTACTATTGCAGGACATTTCACATTTATTATGATTTTGATATGGACACACCTGCCTAGAGGGGGACTGTCCCTCACAATGTAGGACAGGTGGTAACCCAAACCATTGGGCTAGGCTTGGCAATTGGCGGCGTGCTAACACGATGCATTTTGCTTCCACTTGGTATAACTAGCGACACTACAATGGAATATGGGCACGGGGTTTTAAATAACTTTGTTCGAGGGATGGGGACTCAATATTCAGCTACGTGCCTTTGTGTTTACTTCTTATTGTGGTGTTTGCAATGATGTCTTGTAGGCTTTGCATACATTTCAGTATCTACGGACACTGGACACTGACAGGAGTGATTACTTTTAGAGGCAGGCTGTACTAGTCAGCATTTTAGGTTGCGCATATGCAGCCGACATGTTCATGCCTCTGTGCAGCATTTTAGAGATAACATCTGAAGCAGGCATCGGTTGTATTTTTCGAAATGTGATATAATTTAGTTGAAGGATACTTATTGTAATTCCATAATTTTAAGTGGCATTATTTTGATTATGCAGGTACAGATCCATCATATCTGCATAGCATTGTAATGAATAGAAAGTTATATTCACAAATTTCTTCGAAGATTTAATATTTGGAGTGTTTATGAATGCTTCTATTTACTTTGGATACTACATCATTTAGAACAGCACCACCTGTTATTGGTCTTGAGAATTAAAGGAAAATGGAAGAGTAATATTCACTTTGCTCACATTATCATCAATAACACAATATACATCCAATCAAAATGAAGGACTGGAACATCTAATTTACATACTCAATAAAGGTGGGAAACAGAAGCATAGAGTTGATTACATGCAAATTAATCTTGAGATAACAAGATAGGATTGGATGTTCATAGGTTCATACTAGGCTATCTGCCCTAGTGCATTTATAAGCCTAGCCAGAGTGTGTTTGGCTTTCGCCACCCATTTTAAATTAATTTTGCTATGCCCTTTTTTGAGGTTAGTATACTGTGCCTCTGTCTAACAGTGACACAGAAGTGATACCCGGGGTAAACCTACTATCTCCCATCCACTCATCAAGATTCCTCTTGAAGAGAGTCAGTGAGGGACTCTGCCTAACCTGGACTGGGATTTTATTCCAGAGTGAAGGGAGCTTTTAGGTTATGAATCTGTCCCTCCACATGTCCTATTTATTTCAGTGCTGAGGTTCAGGTTTCTCGAGCGCGTAGCTTGATGGGATTTGGATTTTCTGAGGTGCAGCATGTCCATTAATTCCGATTTGGACATGACTTTATACGTCAGGCACAGATCGCCTCTGAGCAGGCGGTATGCCACTGAGTAGAGCTGGAGTTTCTTTAACCGGGCAGCATATGGCATCTGTTTGAGCCCTTTGATCCTCTTGGTGAGGTACTTTTGGGGTCTTTCCAGTTGCTGCAGGTGTCTGGTAAGGTACATCCCAAAAGGGGCATTGTACTCAATTATGGGCCTGATGATGGATGAGTAAAGAGGCACAATGACCTCCTCTGATCTAGATGTGAATCCCTTCATGATTAGGTGGGCTATATAAAATGTTTTTCTAACCACTTTGGCCATGTGGATGTCAAATGAGAGATTGCTATCAACTTGGGTCCCCAGGTCCCTAATTACTTCTTCTGTACTTAATGGATTACCACCTATGTGGTAATTTGTGGCACTTTGTTTTGCCAAAGGGGATGACTATACACTTTTTGGCGTTTAGCTTGAGGCCATGGCTCTGGCACCAGTTGTCTGTTTCTATGAGGCCCTTTTGGAGGATGCTTGTGTCAGCTGGAGAGTCGATTATGGTGCCCAGTTTGCAGTCATCTGCGAACTTGGTCAGCCACAGTCCTTCCATGTTGGCCTGTACCTCCAAGAAATATATACCGAACAAGAGAGGTCCCAGGACTGAGCCTTGTGGGACGCCACTTGTAACTGGTTTGGAGTCTGACATGGCTCCGGCAATTCTAACTATGTGGGTTCTGTCCTTGAGCCAGTTTGCAACCCATCTAGTGACATAGGGGTTTATATTTAAGCTGGTGAGCTTATCTATAATGCCCGAGTGGGGTATTGTATCGAAGGCTTTTGCGAGGTCCAGGTAGGCTGTGTGGACCACCTTCCCCTCTTCAATGGCCTTGGTAACTGTTTCAAAGAAATCTACCAGATTTAAGAGGCAGGATCTGCCCTTAACATAGCCGAACTGGGTAGGATCCAGTGTCTGTAGGTCCCCAATATCTTTATTTATGAGGTCCATGATAATCCTTTCCATAGCTTTGCAGACCAAGCTAGTCAGGTCTATGGGGCGATAGTTTCCAGGATCCATTGAGGCACCACCTTTGTGGAGAGGGACCACTGTTGCTGTACACCACTCTATGGGTACATATCCTGTAGTAAGGATGAGATTGAACAGTAGTTTTATGTTTGGGTTTAGCTCTTCTTGGAGTTCATGTAGGATGCAGGCCGGGACACCATCTGGTCCCATTGATGCTGTGTTTTTTGCTTTGGAGAGGGCGGCTCTTACCTGAGCATCTGAGATGTCAGTGGGGCAGCACTCTGCTGGGATAGATATTTGCCCTTTTGGTGGGGAGGGGGGAGAAGTTTGCGCTGAACCTGTCAGCTAGGATGTTGGCAATGTCTGTGAGTTCGGTGTATTTTTTTGTCATTTTGGACTAATTCTGAGCATTTCTGGGAATTCCCATCCAGGTTCCTAACATAACTAAAGAAAGCCTTGTGATTATCCTTAGTGTCCTGTGCAATTTTTCTCTCGAAGCTGGCCTTAGACGATTTTATGAGTGCCCGTAGTTTTTTGCTAATACTGATCTGAGATGCCTTCCCTTTTTGGGATTTGGCTCTATCATATAGTAGATTCCTCCAAAGGCAGACATCCTGTCTTGGTTTTATTTGGGATTGCATGATCCATGCATTCCTGAAGGTGTTCATAGAATGCGTTTATAAAGGATTCTGCAGTCTGGGCCATATTTTCCACAGGCCCGGGGGCTTTGAAGGATTCCACCTCGGTTTTGAGGAGTGTGAAATTTGCTTTACAGAAGTTTTTCACTGTGGTTTTCTGGGCAGGGGGTGGGGTCGGGATGTGAATATCCAGTGAGATTAGTTTATGGTCTGATCTTACCAGTGAGGTATACACTTCTGGTCTGGAACATAGAGTCCCCATGTTGGTGATGATCAGGTCCAGTATGTTTTCCCCTCTTGTGGGAGTGGTAACAAGTTGTTCCATAGCATTTGAGTTTATAAATTCTAGGAACCTTTGGGCTAGGGTGTTGGAGCTAGAGTAATGCTCCCAGTCTATGTTTGGGTAGTTGAAGTCACCCAATATAAAGGTGTTTGGAGAGACCTTCATATTTTCTAGTGTTCTCAGGAATGCCGAGTAGGGTTCCGGGGTTTGGGAGGGTGGTCTGTAGCAGGCTATAAACTGGAAGGCAGTTTTACCCACTGTTAGTTGCACATGGATAGTCTCTGATGCTTCATGCTGTGCCACCAACCTGGAGGTGTGGATATCTTTCACAAATATTGATACTCCCACTACTTTTGTGGTTCGGTCCAAGTTTTGGGGCCAAAAAGCATAGTATGAGGTATAACCTGGTAGTGCTGGGGTGCTCTCGGGAGCCTTGAACCAGGTTTCTGTTACTGTACAGATATCGATGTTCTCCATGCTAAGGAGAGTTTTGAGTGTGTGCATCTTGAGGTTTAGACTTCTGGCATTGAGTAGCATTACTCTTAGTTTCTTATCCCTTGTGATACCTATGGAGGTGGGTTTGTCTTTTGAGCCTTGCCTAAAAAAGGCACTATGGGGGTAGCAAGATCCTTTGCCAATATCCAAAAGCCCAGGGGTGACAGGTGCAAGCCATCCCTAGTGAAGCATCGTGGCTTGTCGAGCATGTCATCCCAGGCTGACAGGCATTGGATCCCCTTTGAATAACACCAATACTTAAGCCAATTGTTGAAATTGATCATCTTGTCTTCATATTGTGGCATCATTCTTGGTGAGGGTAAGATGCTACTCAAGGTCAGGGTCATACCAGCCTGGGCTACATGCTCAGAGAGCTCCTCTATGTCTCTTTTCATGTAGTCCAGGGAGGTACGTCTCAGGTCATTCACACCAGCATGGACAATGACTGAGTCATATTTGTACTTGCCTTAGAGTGACCTGAGTGCTTGTGTTATGTGGCAGATCCTAGCACCCAACAGGCAGCTCACCGTGACCTTCTCCTTGTTCAGCCTGGTGAGCAGGATGTCAGTGTGCCTGACAATAGAGTCACCTATTACAAGTGTATCAGGTGTGTTGTTTAGCCTTAAGGGCTGTGACTGTTTGACACACTGGCTTTGTGAGCTATGTGTTGCACGTGTTTTGTTTTGGGGTAGCGGTTGCTTGGGTGTCTGCTTTGTAGGTCTCTGATGCTTAGGCAGATTTTTATTTAGGGCCTCTGAGTATGTTTTTGTGTGTTTATGTGTTTGGTTTGCTGTTGTGGTAGGTCTATGTGAGACTGGAATTGTAGTGAGTGTGGTTTCCTTCTCCTCCTGACTGGTTACGCCAGTACTGAGTTGAGAGAGCTTAGCCTCCAGTTTGGCTATATGGTTGCATCTCTCACATGTGTTGGAATTTGTTGGGAGGAGGAGAGGGTTGTCTGTGTATATGAGGCAGTTGTAACATTGCCTCAAGATTCCCAGATTCACCAGCTGGACCGGAGAGGAGATTGACAACTGACCTTTGGACATGCTAGAATAGTATTGGGAATTCCTTTATAATTGAAAAAAAGGGCCAATGGGGAACAAAGTTGCCAAGTATTCATCAATGGTGATTTGTCAAACAGTATAGAATTTCATATATAAAAGGAAATGGAAGTCCCTAGTGTCTTATACAATCTGAGGAAGACAAAAGTCGAAAGCGCTTATCGGATATCTTCAAGGGACAGTTTTGAGCTTTTTTATTTTCATTTTATTTTCAAGTCCAAGTTTTATTCGTATTAAAGGATTATATTTTAATTGGAACACTTGTGGATTTCATTGATTGGCCATCCTTGGGTGGATTTTCTGTCTTTTTTCTGCCAGTATTGACTGTTTTTGTGACAGACCACCTTTAGCATTTGGGAGTTATTTATTTAATTACATAACATATGGGACATAATTATGTCCTACTATTGCAGGACATTTCACATTTATTCTGATTTTGGTATGCACACACCTGCCTAGAGGGGGACTGTCCCTCACAATGTAGGACAGGTGGTAACCCAAACCATTGGGCTAGGCTTGGCAATTGGCGGCACGCTAACATGATGCATTTCGCTTCTACTTGGTACAACTAGCGACACTACAATGGAATACGGGCACGGGGTTTTAAATATCTTTGTTTGAGGGATGGGGACTCAATATTCAGCTACGTGCCTTTGTGTTTACTTCTCATTGTGGTGTTCGCAATGATGTCTTGTATGCTTTGCATACATTTCGGTATCCATGGACACTGGATACTGACAGGAGTGATTACTATTAGAGGCAGGCTGTACTAGTCAGCATTTTAGGTTGTGCATATGCAGCCAACATGTTCACGCCTCCGTGCAGCATTTGGACATGCCCCCTGCACTCATACATGTTTCCTATGCATGTGGCCGTTATGCCATGCACCTTCATTAATATGCATGTGGTGCTGCTGCGCCATCTCTACGCTGCACGGTCGGCGCAAGGCTAATACTGTCCTTGCGCCGAGCTTCATGAATCCCAGGGACAGAATGTAGCAGGTGTGAGCCTAGACTCATTCCTAAATAGCTGTAGTCATTGTTCATGGTTGATATGCTGAATATTTTGTGTCATAAGAGAAATATTTGTCTGCTGTTATTAATTATACTAAGTTAAGCCAACCAATTCCCCAAATAATATAAAATCATTGTTGAGCATACTTTTGCCATTTAATACTTTAGTTACTTTGAACAATGTCAAAGAGGAAATTTTGCCATTGATTTTGTTGCCAGTTCTCTCTTTAGGGGTGTTAATTCTATGTTTTTCTTTGTTTAATAAAAGGAAATTGCTGCATTTCTGTGGCTGTAATATTGACACCTAGTATGTATCAGAATTCACTATGAAATCAAAGAGAATCTTGGCTATCTTGGTAGCTTTTAATTGGACTAAAATACAGTTTCTCTCCACAGGAAGACTCCTATGATGCATAATGGCATGTTCATATGCCATATTAATACTCAGTATGTAAATTATATTATGGGTGTCAAAGGATGTAGTGGCATCATTCAGACATGCATCATTACAGTTTGTGTACAGATTAGGTTACCAGAAAAGGCCAATGTTTGTTAATTAGGCTGAAGGAGGGTGCTGACTTGTCTAGCAGTAGTTAAGAAATCCTTGAGGTAAATATTTGACTTTGACCTTGGTTAGGATGGTTTAAAGAAAAGAAAGAGAGAGAGAGAGAGAGAGAGAGAGAGAGAGAGAGAACATAGGAATCATTTGGAGGCAGTCCTGAAAATGGACAGGAAATAATCGAGCATTTTTCATTGCAGTATGGAGAACTTTTAAATGCCTATAGGTTATTTCAAATGAAGGGCCTGCAGAGGGGAGATAAGCCAAGCAGTTTAGCTATGATAAGCTACTGCCAACTGTTATGGATTAATTAAGTGTATTCATGAATTTATCTAGAGAGCAAATTAATGAGCACTGGTCAAAAAAAGAAGATAATTTTCTTAAAGCAGTGAAGGATAAATAAATAAATACTGAGAAAATAACTAAGGTGAAAATAGGACTGTTAACACATGGAAGTTTAGATGCAATATTAGCTGTGAACCAATACTCATGGTTTTATCAATCACTTGCCCTTGTATTTGTGGTGCCTTTGGCTTGACTCTTTCTGAAGGCACAATGGCTGTCTCATCTAACTACTTTAATGAGCCCAGTGAGAAACAGCAGCTCAGCAGGCAGCAAAACTATTCAAGGACATGAACAGGAGAGTCAAGTCTGGGGAAAGAGGATCAGTGAAAAAATAGAGGAGACAGCTGGCAGTTAGAGGGAGGACCTGAGCCACTAGGTGCAACACTAAATGAAATGGACAGCCAAATACAGCTAGAAGCCTTGAGACATGAACATAGCCTTCTGCCAGGGGTCAAATTCTGCACAGCAGCTGCACAGAGACAACTAAGAATGTGTATCTTATAGATGATGATATTGAGTCGGTGATGTATGAGGTGGAAGGGATAGAAAATACATTCATGCTTTTAGTGATTGTTTGGGAAGTACGTGAATGGGCAGGCTACAGAGGCTGCTAGAGAAAACCATCAAAAGCAAGGACAGGACACACCTAAAGGGGAGATTATTAGGAACATTTACTAACTATCAGGCCACATTGGGGTCACATCATAATTCCCCAAGTTTTTGCCTTTTGGTGATATAGTAAGGGAACATGGGGCACTGAGACCACTGCCAGATGCTCTGGGGGTATATCAGTGAAAGTGGGATTAGAAAACATTTTGAATTTTCTGGTCAGACAGAGCACATAGCTATCCATATATCCCAAAATACTGAAAAAAATTTGACAAGGTGACTGGATATATTTGATCTCATTGAGCAAGATTGAGTCCAGTGGATATGTGAAGGCTACATTGGCAGCTTTGGGCAAATCCAATAGCTACAGATATAGGCAAAGACTTGGAATAACTGGTCTCTGGGATTTATGCACACTCAGCCATACTCTTGCAGAAATACCTGGAGTGTGCAAGGCAAATGATTGCATACCACATCATTATAAGAGAACATCACAGAAAGTGAGGAGGACAACTGTGGCTGCAGTATATGCAGAGATTTAGGAAGCTCAAAGTAACAGACGAGATGTTGATGTAGAACATGAAGCATCCTAAGCTATGAACGAGCATCATGGCATTTAGATATTAGAATATATATTAATTTAAAGTGAATATTGTATTCAAAAATTCAGTGATACATTAAATTATTAACTGCTATTCAAAGCACATAAACTCATTAACATGGTAATTCTTTTAGCATAAAAAAAATCAAGGAATTAAAACTAGGATTATAGATCATCGGAGAATATTATGAACCATAGGAAGAATAATGCTCTAATTAAACATTTAAGTAGATTGTTAAAAAAGGAATGAGTGGCTGATTGAAGGTTCAAAGATGAATAGGTTCAGCCATCAAGCTCTATTGACATTCAAGAAGCTTGATTACCATAAACCCGTGTTGATATATTCTACTTCCAATGTTTACTATTTAACTATTCATGAACATTACTTTTTGCTTTCGTCATTAATAATGTATTTGTGTAAAATTATTTTTGAACTATTAAAAAACTAATGTTGTACTATTTTACTTTGATGACATCTAGTATCTATCCAGAATTTTTGTATTTGCTTAGATCTGTTAAATGAAAATATTTTTTCAGAGCATTACTAAATATTAAAATAAAGAGACAAAATGTAAAATGGATGAGCTTTATTTTTAGTTGCTTTTACATTTAATAAGTATGGCTTTTTATTAATTTATTATTTGTCAAGAAATTGTTATGTCATTCAAAACTATTATATGAGACATGGCAAGTTGACTTTTATCTGCAAGGGACTTTTTTGCATGTATTTTATTTGATTTCAAAGTACCATGACACCGAATAAAATGAAGCCTTATGAAGAAACCAAAAACAAAACCAAAAACAACGATAAATAGCTGAGCATAACAAAAGGGACTATAAAACTATATACAAAAATTTACAAAAACTAAGTATTTACAATATTTTCAAAATCCCATCACAGTGATTATTCAATAAAAAGAACTAATAAAAATATTTGAAACTGTCAAAAACCTACTTCCACTGATGTGGAAGCTCACCCCCCGAAATCCACTGTCTTAAAAGAATACAACAAATAGCCTAGATGTTAAGTCATTGAATTTCCTATATTCTCACACATAGAAGTTTAACTACACTTGCTAATGTCCAATAGACCTCCAAAGAGATAGTCAAAGATACATCAAAACCAATTGTAATACCAAAGATCCAGGATTCCCACCCCAGTTCAAAGGGAAAGCCAAATATCCTATTCAGTTTCTTTCAAAAAATCCCAATATGGTTTGACCATAGAACAGCTTCAAAAGATATGGATATTTATCTACCTTCTCAGAGCCACCTTCTAACATTTAGTGTTATCTATTAACCCCCTACTGTATAATTTGCATAAAATGAGTCTCATTTGCTGGTCATAGTATTTTGGGCATCATTTAAGTTTCCTGGCTGCATTCCATGTCTCTTCCCAATGTTTCCTTGAAAAGTTTGCATTTTCTTGGCACTGACATCTAGCACCTACTACTTGCTTGTGACCTTAGTGTCCCAAATGTCCCTGTATATCAACCCTGAGCTTCTTTTCCTCACTTTTTTCAACTTGTCACAAAGGAGAGCTTTCCCCTCCTGTTTGGGGTACACTATACAGTGGTGCCAGATATGCCCAATTTGTATACTGTAGAACCACTCCCACAGTCTAAAACCAAATTCTACCCTAAGCTCTACAAAAGTTTTCATGTGGTGTTTGGGGCCAACCATTACCAGTTGAGACCAGTCGTGTATATCCCTGGACTTCCAGTACTCTCTAAACTCCTCTCCCTGGGTAGAAGTTATTCCTGGATGAGATCAAAGTGAATCTACAGGATCTTTTCCACAGACCATGCCAGTAAGTCTGAGACTCTCCTCCCTAATGTTATCCAACCATTCTCTTGGGAAATGTAATTCCTAGAGGAAGCTTCCAGCCATAACAGTTTTCTCATTTTCTACGTAAGTCCCTTCTACAGTGCATTTGACAAATATGGAATGCCATAGCACCATAAAATTAAGGTGTGTGCATCACTGATGCCAGAATCTGTCTATCTTGTGCCCCAACACCTCATCTTCTATCAAGTCTTACACCTTAAGATGAAATAGGTGTGATACAAGGATAACTACTTTGCTAACCAAATAAATCATGTTGTAAAATCATATTATGCACTACCTTTACCTCACCAGCAATCATTCAAAAATTGTTCATAATAGGGAAAAGACCCTTCATCTTAATTGCTAAGGTCTGCAAGTTCTCATCCTTAATTCTCTGAAGGGATGACTCAACCTAGATAGCAGGCTCCCTGCACTATAGGCATAGGGCAGTCTTCTAAACTGAGGCTCAGTCCCTCATGTAATATGATCATTGATTTATTCATGTTGCACTGGAGACTAGATAATACTCCAAAGTCCTGGAAGATGCATAGAACACTCTTCAAAGAGCCTTTAAGAATTGTAGACATCAAGATGCAGTCATCCACAAACACAAGGAAGATATTTTCAGAGCCATCCTTGGTAGGGAGAGAGAGAGAAAGAAAACAGCTCTTCCCAAACTCTAAATGCCAATTCATCCATGACTAGTAAGAAAAGACCATGGGAAAAAGAACAGTCATGGTGAGTCAGACAGCTTGTCTTACACAATAAAAACACCACCCATTAAATAGGACTTTAAAAGAAAGAAACACACACAAACTTGCCACCCCCTCCTTAAATCTTGGACCATGGTTCCTGTATTCTAGTATCGGAAAAAGGAATTCACAATTCAACATGTAAGATACTTTTTCAGAAAGTACTATTCCTGTGTGTGGCTTCATCTTTATCTGTCTATGCAGAAAATGATGCTAGTTCTCACTAGTTGAAAGCCACTTCTGTCCCTTTCACAAAGCCATTCTGCCCTATTAGATCAATTTCAGAAGAGGGCTCTCAAGCCATAAAGCTAAGGACTTCACAAAGATCTTTAAGTCCACATTAAGTAATGAAATGGAAAAAAAAATCAATTTCTAAGGGTTCCCTCCTTTGTCTTAGGAATAATTGATTATTACTAATGCCCTGGTCCTTAGAGTAATTTATTGAATTAAAAACTAGAACTAATATTTGTGTTGTGTACCCTTCCCCATTTATAGAATTCATTAGAGAAGCCATCTATTCCTGGGGCTTAATGGAAGCTAATCTTATTGATAGTTTTGCTAAATCAGCTCTGAAAAAGGTCAGTACAATATTAGAGAGTCCTCCATAGACAAAATCTTAGACTTTGCAGCCCTTAACTTCCATTAGACCCTAATATATACTTCTAAAGGAATACACAATTTATTATACAAATCTAGAAATGCATCCCCCATGGTATCATTATTGGAAAGCTCTCTTCCATCTTCAGTTTGGATCTTCATTAGTAGGGGTCTTGAGACAAAATTCTTAAAAATATATATACATTTTACATCTCACATCTTCCTCTCACTTTAAGCACCATAACTGCCCCTACATAGCTCAGCCTTAGCTTTAGAAGATTCCAGAAAATTTAGTTACATACATAGGGCTTCCCCTCCTTCTGTAGGAGAGATGGAGTCTCTCTGATATGTTAAGATCTGCTGAACTGCTATCAGCTCACTGTGTTTTTGCGGATCAAGTCCACCTGGCACTATCTGTTTTTTAAACACCTTTATTGAATTATCACTTGTGACATAGGCACATTTACATTTACATAAAAGTAATCAAATTGCATTAACAAATTAAAATTAACAAACATTATGCTTCAGATATATTGCTATATATCATATAACC
Organism: Protopterus annectens; assembly: GCF_019279795.1. Taxonomy (NCBI): domain Eukaryota; kingdom Metazoa; phylum Chordata; order Ceratodontiformes; family Protopteridae; genus Protopterus; species Protopterus annectens. Next base: position 1,114,862,894 of record NC_056725.1, read on the forward strand.
TAAGCAACCTTACATAAATTATTCAATTCCTGCCCCCTTTTTTAAGCAATAAACATCTTTATTAAACAATCACTTATGGTATAAGCAATCATACATTTATATAAATGAAAACAAACCACATTTATACAATCCTAGTTGCAGCATTTTACATCATAAGCCATACTGACACACTCCTAGCTGCAAACATTACACATTGCTTATAATCCACCCAATCATTTTCAGTCAAACATTACAAAGCTCATTTAAGTCCTACCTTCTTTTAAACCTCATTCCTCCCCTGTATCACCTGGCATCATCTATTGTACCTCTCCCACTCTATAATATCACCCCATATAGCAGCTTTCCACCAAACTATCATCAATGGTATGTCTGGCAATAAGTTCTTAATCACATCTGAAATAATAGAGTTTAATTTTTTCCTTCCCCCTCTTTAAAGACCATTTAAAATACACCCATCTCCAAGTTTTAACTTGCGGGCTTTGCAATTCTTTACCCACTTGTAGAGTAAGTGGTACATGGCCTGAGAGATTAATGTCATGAATCTCAGCTGAGTGAATCCGGTATATTTACTACTCCATCACAAACATATGATCAGTTCTACCTGCTAGTTGAAATAAATTTCTAGAGAAAGATGGGCTGCATTGTCCAGTATTGATATATCTCCAGGTGTCTACCCACCTATGCTGCAACATTCAGGTATGCATTACTTTAAAATTTAGTATAACTTTCTTTCCTAACATAAACTCTATCCATACATTCATCCAGCTTTAAATTAAATTCCCCTAATAACAAGTAAAAGTGTCTAGGTTTAAAAGGCTTTCTACTTTTAAAGAAATTCCTAACATCCAAGACTAATTGTTAGCGTACCCCTCCAAACCACACAAAGACCACTCATACCGACATGTGATGTAATAAATGATGATGTTTTATAGCTTAAAATAATAATGCTTCCCCCTTCCAGCTTACAGTTGGTTGCTATCAACTGATATTGTTTGATCAGAATTTAGCAGCTTCCCTAACCTTCAACTTTGTCTCGTCAAGGCATACACTCTGGGCTTCCTCTCTTCTGAGCCTCTGAAAGATTCTCACTTTCCTTATTGGTTGTAAGATTCCTGCTACATAGAAAGAAAAAATGTTTACCTTGCTCCCAAACTGGCGTGTGCAAGGCTCTGAAAAACTAAATTCCTTTCAAAAATCATTACTACACTGGGATCTACCCTCACATGAGGAGAAAAAGCCAATGACATTCCTGGGATGGAAGGAAAATAGTCTCTCCTTTGGTGTCAAGCTGGACACATATGCCCAAGATAAATGTGCCTTGTGGCTTTTAAAAGCTAAACATACCCCTAACCATCCTTCAAATACCCCCTCCACTCAAACATACACACACATACAAATGCACACACACTGCTCTCAGAAAAAGGTTTAGAGGACTCAGACCTTCCAAGAATAGACACTATAGTTCTTTCATTAGCATTATTGCACTAAAATAAACTCCCTCCCTGTCTATGCCACAACAGCTACAATGAAGACATTTAGTACCATTTACCTTTTATGAAACTTGCTTAGCTTAGATCCTATGAAAATGCATTACTAAAGTGGGTCCAATAACATAGAATTCCTAGAATGAAGAAAGAAATAATACAAGCAAAATCAGTTACCCTAAACTTGGTACTAAATTACCAAGAAATAGGACCCATCATCATCACCAACTCTTTAGAACAAAAAAAGTATGTACACTTTTCTTACTGCCTACTTACTCCTCCTGTGTATATGTAAGTGAAAGATAAAAAGAAAAGGTGTCGGTTATAAATCAGTTAACTTGTAAAGAATATGTAAAGATTACAACTGGTCCCTGTCCTGGTTCAACTAATAACTGAAACAACTGGACAGTTAAAAAGCAGTCCTCCAAGCAGATGAAAATATAATGGCAAAACTGCTAGATTCACATGGCTCTTTCCCCTTCTTTCTAACATAAAAATAACTCCCAATAAAAGAGAGTTCCCAACATCCACTAGACAGACAAACAAGTAGTCAGATTGAAAGATAATGTCAGCCCTCAGTCTCATCTTTTTTAAACCTTTCAAAATTGTTCATCTCCTGATTGGGCAACATGAATAAAGAAGAAGAGACCATTCTAGACTTCTGTCTGGCAAATGGCTAGATGGTTGCCAACACATATTTCAGCAATAGAGATAGTGATAACACCACATACAAGAGTGGCCAACATGCAACTCAGGTAGACTTTCACCTAGTAAGGAAAGGGCACTGGGGTAAAGTCAACAATTGAAAAGTCATTCCAGGGAAACAGGCCACATCATAAACCACAGGTTGTAACTGTGAGCTGTAAGCAGTCATCAGAGAAGGCTCTAATGTAAACAGAGACTAGGCTGAAGACCTGGAAGTTGACTGGGGAGAAAGCACAAGAGTTCCAGGAATGAATTACTCAGGACTCTATTATCTCTGTAAGAAAAAGAAATATATGGAGTTAAAGAAGAATGACAACATCTTAAAACAGCAAGTGTGAAGACTATAGAACAGATATGTTGCCAAGCATGTTATGGAAATAAAGTACCTAAATAAAACTGGTGGAGGAATGCAGTAGTCCAGAAAGTCATCAAAAGAAAGAAGAAGTGCAGGAAAAGTGAGAAATAGATAATACATGTCTGACTTAGAAGGAATGTGATTTAGCTAAGAAAGAGGCTAAGAAGGCAATTGCAGTAGCAAAGAGCAAGGCATCAGAGGTACTCTACCAGCTTCTGGAAACTGACTTGCAAGATGGCACAAAGAAACTCTATCGGGTTATAAGGCAAAGACAGAAATATATAGAAGATAGTCAAAAAACTTTCATCCTTCATAAAGGAAGCCAGAAACAAACTGCTAACCAGTCCACAGAGCAGCAAAGGCAGATGGAAGGTGTACTTCCAAGAACTTCTGAATGAAGAAAAACCCACAGAAGATGTACTGACCTAGACACAGCCTATGAAGAAAGACGAGGAGTATGAAAAACCACAAACAGCAACCCAGCGACTCCTCAGATGGAATTTATTGCAAAAGACAGTAAAAAATACCTCTAGCGCCTCGGCCAAAAGCCTTTAACAGAGTACACTCATTAAAAAACTCTCAATCTATATATAGTAAACCATAATTGATTAATAGAATAATAGATTAATTACATATATTACAAACTTTAAAGCCATACTTCTTAAAACAACATATACATATTTACATATTTACACAAAACTCTTCCAGAAGCATTCTTGATTAAGTCCCACAGGAGACATAGTGTTAAATTTCAATATCAAGAATGCTTCTTTCTTTCTTAATAACTGTTTCACTTGTTCATCACCCATAAATTTATTACAAACAACTCTATCCAAAATTGTTGTCTCAAACCCATCCAAACTGCCATTATGTATTTCATTAAAATGTACGGCTACAGGACTAGTTATTTTATTATTCCTGACGTCCCTTATATGTTCTTTTATTCTACAGGAAAATTGTCTTTTGGTTTCACCTATATAAAATTTGTTACATGTACATTTGATAGCATATATAACTCTCTGACTTTTACAAGTAAAACATTCATTGGTTTCAAAATTCTTATTATTAATTCTATCAAAACGTTGAGTAACATATCTACAAATCGTACATTTTCCACACACTATTGTGCCTTTTTCTTTTATTCTATCTGCTATCTCTAATTTTGGCCTTTGAAACCTACTATGCACTATAAAATCTTTAATATTTCTTCCCCTATTGAAAGAAAATAAAAGTTTCTTGTATTGCAAGCAATCCACTTCTTTTTTTGAGGTATTCCAACTGGATTTAATAATGTCAATAATTTCTTCTGATATTACAGAATACGTCGTGGTAAAATAAATATTCCTATCATGTTCCCTTCTGTTACTCTTCTTATAATATGTCAAACTATATTTCTCTTTTATGCTATCCAGCACTTTATTTAAACTTTCTTTTAAATTCATCTCATCATACCCCCTTTTTTTAAATCTCTGAAAACTATCATATAATTCGATATTTCTATCTCCAATCTCACTACATAATCTTTTTATTCTATTGAACTCAGTATATGGAATAGATTTAATAGTATGTAAGGGATGAAAACTTTCCCCATGTAATATATTGTTACTTTCTGGAAATTTTCTATGTATTTTAGAAATTACCTTCTGTTGATAACTATCCCCTATTAATTCCACATCCAGAAAGTTTACCTTATTACCTTTCTGTAATCCATCAAATTTTATTCCCATACTATTCACTTGTATTTGATTTATAAATTGCTCAACTAACTCACTGCCCCCTTTACAAATAAAAATGAGATCATCTAAGTATCTGTAGTAATTGGTTACATATTTACAAAAAAACTTATTGGTATAGATATAACAATGTTCAAACAAGCCCATGAATATATTGGCATAACAGGGGGCAAATGGAGCCCCCATCGCTGTCCCCTGTTTTTGCCTATATAACTGCCCATCGAATTCAAATATGTTATTCTGTAAACACATCATGAGTAATTCTATAATATATTCCACCAAGGGACTATCACCTAAAAAATGTTTCATTGCTCTAACGCCATCCATATGTTTAATATTTGTATAAAGACTAACAACGTCTATTACTATAAAGAACATTTCTTCATTCCATTTAACTTGTTTTACTACTGACAAAAATTCAAAAACATCCTTTACGTATGAAGGTAACTTTTAAGGCTTTTGGCCGAGGCGCTAGAGGTTTATTTTTTACTGTCTTTTGCAATAAATTCCATCTGAGGAGTCGCTGGGTTGCTGTTTGTGGTTTTTCATTCTACCTTGTTTGCTGTGGTTTTTCAAAAGACGAGGAGTTGTCCACCCTAGAAAAAAACAAGAACAGTATTAAGGAAAAAGTAGTCAGGGGAAAGTAGTAGGCTCAGATGAGACTGCAGCAGATATGATCAAGTTGTTGGGTGAGAGAGGGAAGAAATGGCTCCTAAGGATATCATAGCAGTATGGAGAGAAAGGTGCATCCAAGATGACTGGAGAATAAGCATACTAGTGCCAATGAACAAGAACAAAGGAGATATCCACAACTCTGGGATTACAGAGGTATCAAGCTCCTGTCACACTGCATGAAAGATCTGGAGAGGGTGACTGATAAATGAATAAACAGAGTAGTAGAAAGTAAGATGGGGGAAGAGGAGTTTAGATTCAAATCAGGATGCAGCACAACCAACTCAATGTTTGCAGTGAGACAGATAGTGGAAAAGAAGCTAGAGATGAGGAAAGAGTCCAACTGGGCATTCCTAGACTTGGAGAAAGCATATGACAAGGTCCCAAGAAAGCTGACTTGAGCAGTCCTGCAATGCTTCAAGGTCCCAGAGACATGAGTAGAATTACTGCTTGCTATGTACAAGGACCCAATGATTCAAGTATAAACAGTGTTTGGTCTCACAGAGGGGTCACCTGTAGGAGTGAGTGTGCATCAGGATTCAGCTCTAAGCCTACTGCTGTTCAAACTAGTGATGGACTACATTTGCAAACAGGTCAGAAAAGAAAGATCAACAAAGTTGTTGTATTCAGATAATGTGACATTACAAGCAGACTCTGACCAAGAAATTCAACAAAGAATAGGGGAATGGAATACAAAACTGAAGGAACATGGGATAAAACTGAGTACAGATAAGACAGCTGTAATGTCAGCAAATGGGGGGATCAGATGAAGCTGAGAACTGAGATAGAAGGGAAAATATTGCAACAGGTTAATAGCTTCAGGTATCTAGGAGGGATGGTTGAGGAGAAGGGAAGTCTAAATGAGAAGGTCAAAGCTAGAATCAGAGGGGTTCAGCCCACTGGCACAGAGTATCAGTGTGAAAGAATGTGAAGCAAGCTGAAAAGTAATGTGCATAAAACAGTGGTGAGACCAGTACTACTGTCTGGTACAGAAACATGGGCAGTAAAGGCAGAGCAGTTGAGGAAGCTAGAAGTGATGGAGTTTAAGTGCCTGAGTGGGTGGTAGGATGCACACTGTGGGACAGATGAAAAAAATAAGGACATCAGAGCAGAAGAGAAAATAGTTCCATTTGCAGAGAAGATCAAAGAAAACATATTAAAGTGGTTTGGGCACATGTGCAAGAAAGCAGAATATAAACTGGTGAAGAAGTTTGGGACAGACAGGAAGAAGGCAAGAGGAAATGAGAGAATCAAACAAAGAGGTGGATGGATTGTGTAAAAAAGGCCTGCGACAGTCAGGCATGACTGTCAAAGAAGGTAGGAGAGTGGCATTGAATTGAGAGAGATGGTGACAGTTGACACAACACCCTGACTCCATGCTGTCCTTAAACAATAGAGTTAACCCATTAATGGTGTGCCTAGATAGCAGTGGTGGTTTGAATTTATTTCATTCACCAAACTGGGGGAAACTATTGCATTCCTGGATACTTAGAGTTGATGCTTGCCATGATTCAGGGTTTTCTGTGGGGTGAAGAGGTATGGGATACTGTTATCAATACTTTTGATATGCATATTCAGGATTTGGTGGTAGTTTGCAATACTGATAAAGAGATATGTATTGATATAATTCAAAAGATGTATCTACAACTATGGACCAATAATGGGATAATGGGATATTGGTGGAACAGATGAGTGAAATTAAGATTATAACTTTCAAGATATTCTGAAAACAAGCTGTTTACGTCAACCATTAATATGTATGAATCCAGTAGAAAACAGAGTAAGTATAACATAAGTTATATCTATTTACTGAAATTAAATTTCTGAATAATGATGTTTTTATTAATTGACTAGACTAGAAAGTATTAGTTGCATATATTTTTTGGAAATATTTCAAATGATAGACAATGAAGTCGGTAGATTTCCTTTTGGTTTTGTGTTTTTTCTCACTGTTAGTATCTGTTTGTTATATAATATTTATGTTATATAATGCAATATTTTCATGGGCACCATATTTTCTTTTTTTTCATTGGTTCAGTTGTGTGGTCATATGGTGACTGAAGTTCTAATGTGGCCTAATACACAACCTGCACTTTGGGTCTATATCATATGAGTGAATCGCACAAATTGCAAACGCTCATAATATCGAACATATTGGACCTCAAACTTCCTATTGAGGGGGGCTACACCCCCACAATCCCTGCTAAATATATATTCCAACTCTGAGATCGCACTACAGTGAGGAAAGGGCAAATACCCCATTCTTCACTGTACCACTGTCTCAGAAAAAGCACCTCAAGGTCCGGTACATTCGATATTATGAGCGTTCGCAATTTGTGCAATTCGCTCATATGATATAGACCCTAGAAGCAGTGTTTCAAAACCACTCTGTATAATGCTTCCCTCGATTTATTATTGTCCAAATTCATTGCATCTATTATGATGACAGAGTTGCAAGGTCAAACCATGCATTTTATTGATAGTTTTGGAAGTGATATGTGTGTTGTGTGCAATATGTTTTTGTAAGGGTATGTCTTTCTGAGAAATATAAGTAATAAGCTATAGAAGTGGAATTTCTCTTATTTTTCTTTTTTCATTATTGTAAGATAGGAAAATGTGCAGGCTGAACTATAGCTTTGAACAGAGGTGGATATATATTGTTGGAGTCCAGATTGCTGCCTAGTTCCTATTTTTCGGACATTGGATATAGAGGGAAAATTAATCAATATGCAATGGGACTAAAATGTATATGTTGCAAGTCAATTTTCAGCATGGCATTACAGCAATAGTAACCAGGAAATGTCATACTTTAGGCCAGCGAGGTCTGGTTGTAAAACTTAACTGCTCTTCTGTTATGCATTATACATTCAAATGGAAGAAGTGAGTTTGTCGGTTATGAAGATGATGAGCAATCAGCAATCATTGGCTGTGGAAACTACTAGTAATAATGTTATGATGTGAGATATATGATTGCAATGTTTATACATGTTATAAACAGAAATAAAAAGTATGAAATGTAAGCCTGAAAGGTGTCCTTGAAGTCAGAAAGTTTGTCTTTCTCTTCTCTCTTAAGGTTAAACATGTTAAATTTCTCAATTGCTTCCTTTCCTGCAATATGAAAGAACAGCATTGCATACATATTTATTTATTTATTGACATTTGTTTAGTGGGAAAGTCTGACTAGTCACAGATGCCCTTTTACAGTGGAGGGCCAAAGAGAAAAGCTCCAAGGTATCCTATTTAATGTAATCAATATTTACAATAACACATTTTGGAATGCATTTTCAGTGAATGCATAGCATAGTAGGCAGTATAATAACATTTGTACTGATATTTACAAACATTAAATTTACAAGCCTTGTCATAAGACAATACAGATTGAAGAATGGTACATAAGATAGGTCGAAGTAACTTAAGAAATACAATAGAGCGAGGTGTTGGAGGAGATAAGCAAGTTTCAGTGTTAACAGAGAACAGTGATGGAATAGTAATTTGGTTGTGCTAATTAGAAGTAGGCATAGTACTTTAAGAAGCACAATAAAGTGAGGTCTAAGCAGTTTAAAGTGATTTAGTGCTTTAAAGGGAGGTATAGATGATGAAGAGTGTTTGAGAGCCATGTCCCAGATGTGGAGCAGGGAGAAAGCCAGGAGGCAGAGAAGAAGTCTTTTAGTAATGCTTTGAAAAGGAGAAGGTGTGTGATAGTGAGTATAATGTAAATAGTGAGGAAGCTTGAGCCAGTTAAGTGTTTTCACTGCTTCCCAGTCATGGGTCCAGTTAGGATTGCTCCAAGCTAATTTGTTATAGCACTGTTGACATTTATAAGTAAGTAAGTCTTGTAGGTTGGTCATGATAGGGGGCACCATATAAGAGAGAAGGTGAAAGGTAAGTGGTAGCTAGAGTTACCTTGGCAGAGTCTGTAAGGAATTTCTTTACTCTGTATAGGATGCATAGTTTATGATGGGTTTTCTTGGTGCTGTTGTGGATATGTAAATTGAATTTAAGATTGTCATCAACTGTCATGCCAAGTAGTTTTGTATGTGGGGTAACATAAATCATGGTATTATTAAATGAAGAAATTTAAAGGTTGTTTTTTTTTTCTTGGAAATGGGATTTTGGAAAAACAGAAGTAATTTAGTTTTGGGGGGATTTAGTAGCAGGTGGTTATCCCGTAGCCAACTTTCAACACTGTTAAACTCTCCTTGAGTAATTCTCTAAAAATGTATTTGGTTGTCAGAAATGCATACTAGGGTTGAATCATCACTGTATTGTAAAAGGGAAGCCTATGTGAATTGTTACTGAATATATTAGAGAGTAGAGGACCAAGAATAGAGCCCTGTGGCACACCAGTACTGACAGGAAGAAAGAGAGAAAAAAAGAGGAAAGATATTTAACAAGCTGGTATCTATCAGTTAAGTATCTGTTTAATCATAGTAGTGTGGGCTGTGATACCCCAAGGGGAGACAGATGGTAGAGGAGGTTTTGGTGACAGACTATATCAAAAGCTTTAGAGAGATCAAGGGATACAGAGAAAACAAGTTTGCCTTTGTCTCTGACTTTGTTAATAGTATCTGCGAAAGTTGATAAAGTCGGGACTCTTCTATGGGTGGGTATGAAACCATGCTGTGTGGGGGTCAGGAGATTTTCCTGAAGGATATGTTGAAGCTGCATTTGATTGCACTTCTCCAGAATTTTTAACAAAGGGAATAATATGGTGATATGTCGGAAGTCAGTTATATCAAAAGAAGTTCTTCCTTTAAGAAAGGGGATGATGAAGATTTTTTTTTTCCATAGAGAAGAAACCTATGATTCCATGCTAGATCTGTTAATTATAACAGATACAGGCTAGGCTATGGAACTGGCCATCAGACTGAGGTACTGTCCTGGAAGATTATCTATTGAAGGAGAACAGGGTTTCATTTTAAGAAAACAAACTAAAACTGGAAAAGTTGATTCAGCACGACACAGAAACACCAACCAGGATCCAAAACAGGTTTATTGTCTTCAAACTCTAGCGCCTCGGCCACTGTAAGCCTTCAAGGAGTAAAGTTTCAGTAACATAGCACAATATATATAGTCACACCAATCAATCAATAAAACTATTATACAATTAAATAATAAAATTACTCAATTAAATCACATTTTTCCAACAGCATTCTGTGTTTAAGCCTCTAGGTAATAAAGTGCCAAACTTTAAAATAAAAACAGTTTCATACTTTAAAAGTAGTTTTGCCACAACTGCAACATCAGACTCTAACTTTGCTATCTGTTGTAAAATAGTTGCTTTTAAAGTGTCAGTGCTACCATTATGAAATTCATAAAAATGTTGAGCCAAAGGGCTCTCCATTTTTATTTTTATGTCCCTAAGATGTTCTAACAGCCTGACTTTAAACATTCTTTTAGTTTGCCCTATATAGAACTTATGGCATCCACATGTGATTGCATAAACCACCCTATTAGTTCTACAAGTGTATGAACCACTTGAATAAAATGGTAAATTATTAATATTAGAAAAGTTCTATATACAAATGGGCAAGCCTGACATTTCCTACATGGGAAAGTACCTATACTAGATGGTTGAAGTGGTATTTTATTCCCTGGATTAAAAATTTTGTTCGTACCACCATATCCTTAATATTCTTACCTCTTTTATAGGAAAAAATAATTTTTCATTTTAAATTACTTAGTTCATCATAATTCTCTAAAACTCCCAAAATGCAATATTTTATGTTTTATCATATCACTACATACATTGTATGTGGACACTACAAATAAATTATTATCCACCTGACTTTCTCTATTGATTGTATAACTATTAATAATTTTTTCTGATTGTACCCATCATATCTCATATTTATTTTTTCTATATCAGCATCCACTAATTTACTATCATAATTTCTGTTCAAAAACATCCTTTTAGTTGTTTGAATTTCCTTATTAAACACTTCATCATTCTGACATAACCTAGAAATTCTTAAAAATTCACCATATGGCAATGCTCTAATAATGTGTGCAGGATGACAGCTAGTTGCTTGTAAAAAATCATGTGGGTCCCCAAATTTCCTGTATAAACTTGTAATTATAGGCAAACCAACAGTACCTTGTAAGTTAATATCTAGAAAGTTTACTGACTGCCCATATTGTAACCCATCAAAATTAATTTTAAATCTATTGATTTGGATTTCTTGTACAAAATTCTGTATGTCATCATATCCCCCCTCACACAAAAATATCAAATCATCTATGTATCTATAATACAACTTCACATGTTTCTTTACAAAATCATTCTTATAGATACATTCATTCTCTACCAAACCCATAAATATATTCGCATACATTGGGGCAAATGGTGCACCCATTGCTGTTCCTTGTTTTTGATAGAAAATTAGATTATCAAAATAAAAATAATTATTTTCTAAGCAAAATTGTACAAGATCTAATATATAATGTGTGTGGGGTGAGTCTCCCATGGTGTTAAACACAGCTTCTAAGCCAAATTTGTGTTGGATGTTCGTATAAAGACTCTTCACATCTAAAGTAATCCAAAACATGTTCTCATTCCAAATAACTGATTTAATTTTTTCCAAAAAATCAAAAGAATCTTTGATGTAAGAGGGAAGACAGGCAGCTTCTTTCAATAATACTTTATGTAACACAACACCTAAATTATGTAAAAAGTACTTCCTAGCAGACACAATAGGTCTACCTGGTGGTTTATTAATATTTTTGTGTAGTTTGGGGAGACAATAAAAATAAGCACTACTGGTATCACTTAGGCAAAGTTTCTTCTTTACATCATTCTCAGACCAGAAACCCAACCGTAAACCTCTTTGAATTAGATTCTCATATTTAATTTTTGCCTGTTCAATACTATCCTGATGAGCTATACAATACACTGTTTCATCTCCTAATAAATCCCAACACATTTCCAAATATTGTCAGGCTTGCCCATTTGTATATAGAACTTTTTCTAATATTAATAATTTACCATTTTATTCAAGTGGTTCATACACTTGTAGAACTAATAGGGTGGTTTATGCAATCACATGTGGATGCCATAAGTTCTATATAGGGCAAACTAAAAGAATGTTTAAAGTCAGGCTGTTAGAACATCTTAGGGACATAAAACATAAAAAAATGGAGAGCCCTTTGGCTCAACATTTTTATGAATTTCATAATGGTAGCACTGACACTTTAAAAGCAACTATTTTACAACAGATAGCAAAGTTAGAGTCTGATGTTGCAGTTGTGGCAAAACTACTTTTAAAGTATGAAACTGTTTTTATTTTAAAGTTTGGCACTTTATTGCCTAGAGGCTTAAACACAGAATGCTGTTGGAAAAATGTGATTTAATTGAGTAATTTTATTATTTAATTGTATAATAGTTTTATTGATTGATTGGTGTGACTATATATATTGTGCTATGTTACTGAAACTTTACTCCTTGAAGGCTTACAGTGGCCGGCTAGAGTTTGAAGACAATAAACCTGTTTTGGATCCTGGTTGGTGTTTCTGTGTCGTGCTGAATCAACTTTTCCAGTTTTAGTTTGTTTTGTTGCTGTTTACTATCCATGGCCAGTGATCCAGCCATAAATGTACCAAGAATTTTCAGAGAAGACAATGGAGGTGGTTCCCAGCGAACACTAGATGGGTTCTTCAATACTAATTCAGACCGGAATTATGACCGGGTAGAGAGAACAACAGGTACTGAGAATACTGGGGATATTCCAGCATGGGAACGCTTCCTCGCTGAAACAAGAAGTAAACGTTCTAACAACCCTTTTGCGAACATTGGTAAGCGTTCCATGGATGTTCCTATTGAAGTTAAATCTACCATTTCTAAACTGACTAATTTAATGAGTAAAGAAACAGCTACATACTATAATATTAACAGTTTATCCAGATATCTCGAACTAGACATTATACCTAGAGGGCTCAGGGCACTGAAATTCCCATCTGAGCCTTTTGATTCAACATGTCAGCTGGATAAATCTTTTCAGACGAGATGGGAATGTGCAGCCCATCAATGCTCAAGAGAATGGATTAAAATTCAAATAGAACGAGATAATATTAAGTTGGTGAACCTAAAGAAAGACATTAATGTAGTATGTAATAGTCTAGTTACTGTATTAGACAGGAACAGACTTGATTCCTGTCTTAGAGACATTCAAGAAAAAGTTAATGGCTGGGAAAAGAAAATTATTGATCAGAAAATGTACAAAATTCAGAGAGACTTAAGAGATTTTGAAAAGAGCAATGTGTACCTATTTCGAGCCAATCAGCGGTCTCGTACATCGGCTCAGACAACGAATCAACCCATTGAGAATGGCCAGAGGCGTGATAGTACTTGGCGTGATGACACCCAATCAGAACATGGACAATTTCATGCACGCAAGGGAGGCTAGCGAGTATCCGGAATTACCTTCTCCAGCTAATCGCCATTTTTTTCCCGAACAGTTTCGGAATGCGGGAAACTTTGGTCAACAACGGAAAAGAGGTTTTGGCGAGCAGGAGCATTACAGGAATGGTCCACAAAGACCGTGGAGAGACAATAAAAGAACAAGATGGTATTAATTTCGAATTACTTAGCAAAAATGTGATTAATTTGTCAGGCTGTAATATTTCTGAACACTTTCTTTCTGTTTTAAATCACGGATTGAAATTTGTACCTACAGTACTTCCTAAAATATATGAATGTAAAATAGAATTGTATAGTTTTATCAGGAAGTTACATTTATGGTATTATTTCAATGTTTTAACATCTAAAAACTTTGTTATGGATAGTAATTCTAATGGAAATGTGTTAGAACAGAGTGATTCAGAGACAGAAGAATCTTTTATTTCTTGTGACAGTGAATTTTTTGAACAGAGGTATATAGATACCTCAGGCATTAAAACAGAAAGTACGTTTATGCCTCCATGCTGCAATGATGGCATTAAAAAATTACACGCAATGCTAGATTTTGAATTAGAGTTTGAATTAAAACATTTTGATAGGAATTCAGTCACATATAACTTGTCTAAAATAGAATGGCAAGAATTGAGAAATTTTTCTAAACAAACAGAATTGGTCATAAAGCCCTCGGACAAAGGCAATAAGATTGTGATTATGCATTACACACAATATTTGGAAATGTGTTGGGATTTATTAGGAGATGAAACAGTGTATTGTATAGCTCATCAGGATAGTATTGAACAGGCAAAAATTAAATATGAGAATCTAATTCAAAGAGGTTTACGGTTGGGTTTCTGGTCTGAGAATGATGTAAAGAAGAAACTTTGCCTAAGTGATACCAGTAGTGCTTATTTTTATTGTCTCCCCAAACTACACAAAAATATTAATAAACCACCAGGTAGACCTATTGTGTCTGCTAGGAAGTACTTTCTACATAATTTAGGTGTTGTGTTACATAAAGTATTATTGAAAGAAGCTGCCTGTCTTCCCTCTTACATCAAAGATTCTTTTGATTTTTTGGAAAAATTAAATCAGTTATTTGGAATGAGAACATGTTTTGGATTACTTTAGATGTGAAGAGTCTTTATACGAACATCCAACACAAATTTGGCTTAGAAGCTGTGTTTAACAGCATGGGAGACTCACCCCACACACATTATATATTAGATCTTGTACAATTTTGCTTAGAAAATAATTATTTTTATTTTGATAATCTAATTTTCTATCAAAAGCAAGGAACAGCAATGGGTGCACCATTTGCCCCAATGTATGCAAATATATTTATGGGTTTGGTAGAGAATGAATGTATCTATAAGAATGATTTTGTAAAGAAACATGTGAAGTTGTATTATAGATACATAGATGATTTGATATTTTTGTGTGAGGGGGGATATGATGACATACAGAATTTTGTACAAGAAATCCAAATCAATAGATTTAAAATTAATTTTGATGGGTTACAATATGGGCAGTCAGTAAACTTTCTAGATATTAACTTACAAGGTACTGTTGGTTTGCCTATAATTACAAGTTTATACAGGAAATTTGGGGACCCACATGATTTTTACAAGCAACTAGCTGTCATCCTGCACACATTATTAGAGCATTGCCATATGGTGAATTTTTAAGAATTTCTAGGTTATGTCGTAATGATGAAGTGTTTTATAAGGAAATTGAACAACTAAAAGGATGTTTTGAACAGAAATTATGATAGTAAATTAGTGGATGCTGATATAGAAAAATCATAAATATGAGATATGATGGGTACAATCAGAAAAAATTATTAATAGTTATACAATCAATAGAGAAAGTCAGGTGGATAATAATTTATTTGTAGTGTCCACATACAATGTATGTAGTGATATGATAAAACATAAAATATTGCATTTTGGGAGTTTTAGAGAATTATGATGAACTAAGTAATTTAAAAATGAAAAAATTATTTTTTCCTATAAAAGAGGTAAGAATATTAAGGATATGGTGGTGCGAACAAAATTTTTAATCCAGGAATAAAATACCACTTCAACCATCTAGTATAGGTACTTTCCCATGTAGGAAATGTCAGGCTTGCCCATTTGTATATAGAACTTTTCTAATATTAATAATTTACCATTTTATTCAAGTGGTTCATACACTTGTAGAACTAATAGGTGGTTTATGCAATCACATGTGGATGCCATAAGTTCTATATAGGGCAAACTAAAAGAATGTTTAAAGTCAGGCTGTTAGAACATCTTAGGGACATAAAAATAAAAATGGAGAGCCCTTTGGCTCAACATTTTATGAATTTCATAATGGTAGCACTGACACTTTAAAAGCAACTATTTTACAACAGATAGCAAAGTTAGAGTCTGATGTTGCAGTTGTGGCAAAACTACTTTTAAAGTATGAAACTGTTTTTATTTTAAAGTTTGGCACTTTATTACCTAGAGGCTTAAACACAGAATGCTGTTGGAAAAATGTGATTTAATTGAGTAATTTTATTATTTAATTGTATAATAGCTTTATTGATTGATTGGTGTGACTATATATATTGTGCTATGTTACTGAAACTTTACTCCTTGAAGGCTTACAGTGGCCGAGGCGCTAGAGTTTGAAGACAATAAACCTGTTTTGGATCCTGGTTGGTGTTTCATTTTAAGAAGTAGAGATTTGATGTAGGAGGTTGGAATGGATTTTAGGGTGAAATAGGGGGTGTTTGCTGCCTTTGGTAAGGGCATCTCAGAATTGTCATGAGGAAAATCTTTAGTAAGAGCTTTAATGTTTTCTATAAAATGTTTGTTAAACTGAGCAGCTATGGGAATGATATTTCAGACATGATTAGGAGTGGTGAGTGTTCCATAGTGGAGTATGTTAATAACAGAAGACCAGATTTTTTAGGGTTGGAAGACTGATTTAGTAATGTCTTGTCTGCAATAATCTGTCTTTTAGTATGATTATATAGTTCTTTAAAGTGTTGCAGGTTTTGGGGACATCTATATTTTAACCATTCTTTCCAAGCCCTCTTTCATACATTAGGTTCCTGCTTTGAGTTGGAGCCAGACTTTTCAGGAAAAGTGAGTTAAATTTGTGTACTGCCTCGTTGAGTGGAATATTTTTCAGGATAGACCAGTTAAAGGACCTTAGAATTCTATTGAATGCATCAGGGTTAAAATTAGTGAGATTATGGGATGTTCCAAGTAATTGTTATTTGACATGATGGGTACTGAGTCTGTTTGCCAACACTGAGAGAAACAGAGAGGGTGCCACTGGATATATTTAGTGGACTGAGACACCTATATCCATTCAAGAATTGGGACACTGTTTGTAGAATAATTATAATGTGTTGGAGAGGAAATTAATTGAGTCAATCCAAATAGCTTTAGGCTAGCTGATGGATATTTTGTGGAGATAATCTGCCAATCAAAATTAATGATGTCTAGAATTTTCTTTTCATTAGAAATTGTACATGAGATCCACTTTAGGATGTTTTATGTGGTTGCAGCATTAATACCTGGGGGAATATAGAGTACTATAGTACATGGTTGCTTATGGTTATTTAGTTTAAGATGGGAGATAAGGAATTCAGTGTTATGGAATTTGAGAATAGGTTTATTGTAAGGCAGGATTTCAAGATACTGCACCACTTTTTTTTTTAGTTCTATCAGCTTTGATGATGTTATAACCAGGGAGTAATATTTCAGAGTCAAGTTATTGGGGTTTTAGCCATTTTTCAGTTATGGCAAGAATATCTGGTGTATCATGAGCGATTCAAGCATGGAGTTCTGAAATATTATTATAGATGCTGTGAGTATTTTGTTTTTTTATTATTTTTGTATTTTTTTCTTAGTAGCTCCACTCACAGTAATACATAGATAAAAATCTTCAAGTAAATCCAGTGAAGCTAGAGTTTCCAGTTTGCTGATAAGTTTCCAAGAAACTATAAGGATATTGATAGTTTTACTAAAGGCAATGTGAGACAAAAAGTCTATGAAATACAATTGAAAACTGGTAGTTTGATAAAGCAAGAAAATTAATTTCTATGAAGTTCAAGATTAACATTTTTGAGCATATAGTTATTTTAACATTATCAATATAAGATTGTAAAAATAAAACTATAATTGATTTTTAATGATAAATGAAAAGCAAGACCAGCCTGACATTGCATGAGACTGTGACACAGTACAAGTATCTTGGCAAAATTAAAAAAAGAATAGTTCTGACACCACGTAGTTCATGTACACAGGAAAAGTATGCACACATAGCTGAGGTAAGTATGTAAGAATCATTAGACACAATGTTCATTTGACAAGACACTTTACTGCAGGCTGACTTAGAGAAAAAAGGCATTTGACACACTGATTATAGTATTGATTGGCACACTGATGATAGTATTGATAACACCCTTACAGATAGTCACCAATCTAATCAGCATTCCACTTATAACTGCATATGTGACAGAAGCAGTGGTAAATATAAAATTCATGAACAAATATAGAATCGTGCAATACTTCCAGCCACCTTACAGTGTATACCCTACATGGCTAAAAAGAAATATCGGGAAAGATTATAATATCAAGCAAAATTTCCAGCGACCTTGCTTTAATAGCACACATTCTGCATGGTTTAGTAGTTGTATTGTAAAAGGTCATGCCACTATACCTCTCAACCTCTTAGTGCAAGAAATCTGGACAAAGCCTAAAATAATGGTGGAACATAGGCCTAAAAATAGGGACAGATTTTAAATATTGTTCTTATAAACTTAGAAAATTGCTAGAATAACAGAATTTATGTTAGCAATAATTTTCTGAAGAATGCAAAGATTGAAACTTACATGTATGCCATTATTTAGTGACTTCACTCATTTGTGATTTGCCAGAAAAATCACATATTTTATAAGGAACAGATGAAAGATATGAGGCAAAATTTTGGACATTCTGCAAAAATTTGTACAATTGAGAAGTATGCATGCCACCAAGGTCAGTCGATTGACTGAAGAAACCATCTTTTTGAGTATGAAAGTCAGACATTATGTAACATGTTATCTGAAAGTAGGTGTTTTTGGTAAGATGTGGAAGGTGAGATTCGTAATGTAGTTTTATGTAGGGAAACAGTGTAGTATCCTCATATCTATAACTTTAAACATATAGATAGCGGGCAAATCAAGGTGTTTGCCTATCCAAGGGATGTGATGACAAAAAGTAAAATAGGATTTTTTTAATGATGTTACCTTATCCAGTATATTCATGCACTGTTCCAGACATCAGTGGTAACACTAGAAGAATTATTGGCAGCCATGATGACTGTTTGAATAAACTGAAAAGCAATCATATTAGAGAAGTAAATATTCAAAGAATTTTTCAATCTGGCCATACCATTCAGAATTTCAGGTAAAAGTTTTTGCAATAGGAGAATTCATGCCAACAATGTCAATACATTACTGAAAATGAAGATAGCTGCATTACTAAGGGGTTAAAAATAAAAGTACCTGAGTATTTTAACTGTCTTTTTTGAGCTTGCTGTCCACAGTGTCCTGCAGGACATCACAATATATGCAATAAACAATTTACGAGCCTCTTTATGCAATCCAGAGAGAGGTGATTCAACAGTGCTCTGGCATGCATGCTAAAATTTGTCTGGATTTTAGGCAGCTCTTTTATTCAGTTTTTAGCTATGTTTCAGTGAATATTAGGGTAGTAATACGAAAGAACTGTTAGACTGTAAAGATTACCATTGACAGGTAAAGCTGCATGAATCCAGTATTGATGAAGTTAGACATTTTAAAGTCTGGCTGAATAACAAGAAACTGAAGCAATACTTTTTTTATTATTTGTTTAATTAGATGCCAATAGAATTTGTGTATTTTCTGATTCCATGTTTTTAAGAGTATACATTAACTCATTCAAGCCTATAGCACCCCTTTTCTGTACTTCCAGTTAACACCCTTAGCATCTTATTGCGTCCCGACATTCCTTATGTTTGACTTCAACTGTTTGACTTACTAGCTTATAAGCAGACAGGATTAGAAAAGGCAATGAGTTATTAATAAAATTACACTGTGATTGTTAATCTAGGATGTCCCACAGTAGAAAAGTCTTAATTATCTTATGTTTTTTAAAATGATTTTTAAGAAAATTCTCTGGAATATAAGGATGTGTGGAGGTTGTAAGAGCCATGACACTCCATACCACATAGGTGTTAATCAGTTAATAGTGATGTATATTAAATATATATCATTAAGTGTAATATGTGTTTCTATTTATTGATTAGTGTCAGATACTTGAGTTGATTAGCTTGACATTTAAATGAGTTTCTAATGACAGTTGTCATTGTCTGATGAAGTGTGGTTTTAAGAAGAACGTGCTTATTGTGAGTTTTCCATAAAAGTGCTTACCTGAGGTAGTCAATTGCCTCACATATGTTTTTGGTGCAATATTCATATCAGAAATGATATTATTTAAGAGTGAAGCTGGTAAATTGGAAATTACGAATTTTAAAGTGTTGGACAGATCCTATTTGAAACAGAAGGGGGTAGCTGGCTTTCAATGCAAAAATTATCCTGGAGAAAAGAAGACATGGTAAGAAGAGACATCTAGACACGAGGTATGTTATGTTAAGTCTCTGAAAGGCAAGGTTATGTAATAGGATCATTTCACAGTCTCTACTCAGAGGAAGAGGAGGCATGTCACATTTTTTCAGAGCTGTACAGCAGATGAGAAGAAAGTGAAATCTGGTAATTGTGGGTGGTGGCTTTATGTGGCATTGGATGACAGTACCAATAAATTAAATTGGATAAAAGAGTTTTATTCCAACTGCCAGAGGTACTTTAAAATTGTTTGGATGATGAAGGTCTGTGGGATATTTGGAGATTCAAGAAATAATTACAAGAGGGTTTATACATTTCAAGGAACTGGAGGAAACAGGAAAGTACAAACTGACAACTTATTTCCAGATTAGTGGACAGCAGAGAATTGGAGGACATGCAGATTATAGTGATGGGCACTTGTGACACATCATCATGGGAGACAGGTGAAGGGGGTGGCTGGAAGGAGGTGGAACCCATATTATAGGAGTTCAATGATGAGGATTCAGAGGCAGGCATGAATGATAGAAGGTTAAAAGTAAATTGAGGATGGGATATTGCTGGAAGAAAAAGCATAAATATGCTGTGGTGGATGGAATGTATGGTAGAAAGGAAGACTGCTGGAGTTTTAAAAGAGACAAAGGAAAATAAAAGAAGAGCAAATGACATGAGAAAGGAAACATGAGTGGTACAAATGAACCTGGAGAGTGCGAGTGGGTGATAGTGAATTAGCAAACGAGGCCTCACTGCAAGGGAGGCTTAAGTCAAAAGATGCTGAGAGAATAACGGTGGAGATGGGGCGGAATGAGCATATTGGTAGGCCCTGGAAGAGTCTGATGCCAAATTAGTAGCTTCTATCCTGAAATGTACAAAGGAAAATAGGTAGACTTGCAGGTTGATGGCTGGTAAAAGAAATCAGCAACTAAAGTGGGGATCTTTGGTGTTTTGTCTAGCAAGAGTTATAGAAGGAGGAGGCAGAAGGAGGGACAAGAGGGGATCAGAAAAGAAAGGGACTAGTGCAGGAGGAAAAGAGATTGAATGAGAAAGACCAGACAGAAACCAGGTGAAAATGTTACCTAGGAAGGTATTAAATAGCATAATAAATTTACAGAGAGGGAAGGCAGGTGGGGATATGGCTTCTCAATAAACATTTACAACCTTACAAGGGCCAAGTTAGTAAGGGAATCAATAACTATGCTTAGCATAATTTTGAAGGAGGACTGTATTCTTCCTTCATGGAAATAGGCAATGACAGTGATCCCTCAGATTATAGAGCCATCTCTTTCATTAACATTGTTATACAGATTTATCCTAAAGCAGTGCTGTCCAGATTAACAAGAGTGTATACTTTGTTGGTGAGAAAGGCTCAGAAGGGATTTGTGATAAGAATGAAATCTGAGGTAAATGTCCCAAGGTTAAGTAGTTTTATTTGATATTAGAAATGTTTAAATGTACAGAGATGGTCATTCCTGGAAGTAGTGGAAGCATGGCTGGGAAAACAGTCTGTGGGGTGTAGCACTATGCCAGAACTCTTCTATCAAAGTAGCAAAGAAACTTCCAGAAAAGATAAGGTTATAAAAGGCATGAGACTTTCCCATTTTCCCAGTTGATGGTTTTATTTGTTACTGCAGTCTTTGTGCAGAGGAAAGAAAGCAGTGCATAGGTAATGCTAAGTGAAAGTATGTCTGAAAGCTTTAGAGAGCTTGAATTCCTTTGCATTCAACTGCACTATGTTGTTTCCTGATATATAGAAAGATGTTTGAGGATTTTTGGAGAAGTTTAGAAGCTTTGGGGATGAGGCAGTTGTATAGGGTCACCCCCAAAATTTGATGGTAGTATCGTTATGAGGATTCAGAAAACACAGAAGAAATACTGATAAGTAATAGTTAAGACAATATTCAAGTATTAAAGTTTCTAACATTGGGAAAGTGTTGATGGACTAGAATTAGAACTTGTGTGTTAAGACTGTGGACATTTTGTATACAAGGGTGAAGAGAATGGGTTTCCTTATCACGTCTTAACAGAGTCACTAGGGTGATGCTAGTACCATATGTATTTTGTTTATTTATCCATCTTTCAGTAAAATCTTCAGACTAGAGACAGATAGTTGTGTAACATATGCATCCAATTTGTTTGGAGAGGTAAAAGAAGCAGAGCTGTGAAAGCTAAGCTTGAAGTGCCCAGTTGAAATGGATGGTGGAAGATGCCTAGTTTTAAAAAGTATGTCACAGCAGTAAATCTGGCCAATATGGATAGAGTAGGCAATCACAGTCCTCCAGCATGGGTGGAGTGGGTGAAAATACAAAGATAAAACTGTCAAGGAAGGTATGAGGGGTCAATAGGAAATCTGGGATATGGAAGAAAGGGTTTTAGGCTTAATGCAGTGCTGCAAGGAGGTATAAGCAAGCTGGAAAGGGACTCTTCCTGAAAGAAAATGAAAGTAAAGAAAGGGATATAAATGGAAATAAGAAAAGAGGCATTTTAAGTGGGAAGAAAAGGCAATAATTAGGGTAAGAAACTTAAAGATTGCCAAACGAGCTTAGTGATGAAACTTTTAAGAGGTAGAGGTTTCATATTTTTAAAGAATGGCTTTTGGAATATGAAAGGGTCAAAATGTGTAAAGCAAAAGGAGTGAGTCTGTTACAAGTCTGGAGACTTCATAGATGGGGAGGTAAGGTCTTTGGTGTGAAGCATTGGAGACCAAGTTTGCAGATGATTGCAATCTGGGAGTTATCAATGACTCCTTGCAGACACTAACATTCTTCAAGAAGGTCTATCTTTAATTAACAAATGGTGCCAAAGCTATGGTATTAAACTCCTTGCTAAGAAATGCATAATTGTCCCCTTTAGGAAGTCAACCTTTCTGGCTAATTACCATGTTGATAATACACCCCTAAGAGTCAACCTAGTGGTCATAGAGCTGGGTATGCATGTAGATAGTAGCTTACCTTCGACCACCATGTGGCCAGAGTGGTGAGGAAAACTTTTTATGTTACACAACTTATAAGTAAGGGCATGGCATCTAGGTCCAAAGATGTCATTATCCCACTGTGCTACACCCTTATCAGACCAATCATAGAACACAATACTCCCTTTGGTATGCATCTGATCAGCCATGTGCAGCAAATAGAGCAACCTCAAAGGTTCCTTAGAAAAAGAATACAAGGCAAAACAAACCTGCCTTATGCAGAGTGCCTTAAAGCTATTTTCTTCTACTCAGTCTCCTATAGATTGAAGAGGGGTGATCTGTGCCTGGCTTACAAGGCATCCACAGACCCCACACTTATGAATCTCTTACATATTCATAAGTTGAAAAGTACCAGAAATACAAGGTCTAGGGACCTGAATTTTGTCTGTGACTTAAACAGAACATGCTGGAGAGAGAGAGATATGTGTCCCAGTGACTGCCCCTCCTATGGAACAATATTCCCATCCATGTGAAGCTGAGTTTATCTAGTACCTAGTTTAAGTACAACCTAGAAAAATAGATGGGGAATAGGAAATTTACACCCGGCCTGGCACCCCATGTCCCTTATGGACAGAGGTAGCCTATAAATGCCTGGCCCTCAGCATCCAATCTGGATACAGGACATCATTATTCTTTCGGGAAAGCTTGGATAGGCTTAGAAAGACCCTCTGGGTCATTAGCCTTGTAACAGTCTATGAATCTATGAATCTATGAATCTAGGAGTGTAGCAAAAATGATCTATGGTGATCTAGCTGAACCAAGTGTAGGAGATAGTTTTTCAAGTCCAAGGAAATAGTGTAGTGGAATGGAATGGATGAAAGAGGCTGAATTATATGAGGAAATTAGGAGGATATATAGATTTCTTATGATGATAGTCTGGTGAATGACTAACAGCTCATTTTGCCATTGCAATGGTATCACAGTTTATCAAAGCTATATGAATGCGAGTGGAAGGAAGATTGTAAATCTTGGCATTAGGGTGAAGAAGGAGCTAAGATGGTGCAGTGAGGGTGTAGTGAAGTCCGAGATCTAGGATAAGAGGTCTGAAAGCTTTGTGCTTCAATCTATGATAAGATTCTGCCTAAAATCTGTGTTTCCTATGGCATTGCTCTAGAGGACGGGTAAGAAGAAAATAGACTCAGGACTACAGGATAGATATTCTCTGCATGGAAGGGCTGAAATCATAATTGTAAACTATTGAAAGACCAGGCCAGTAATGGTGAAGGAGGAGATCGCATGCACAAAATGGTTAGGTAAAATGAAAGGGGCTGCAATAGGATTGGTGTACTCTCTCTAATCTCTGGAGTGAATCCAAATGAAATTCAAGGCATCCTTTGAAATCTACAGAAAAATAAGTATTTGTATTCACGGTACTGCGCTTTTAAATGTGTACTATTGAATCGATGCCTACTTTTAACTGTTTTTTAGCCATTTTAACTATTTTGCTGTTTCACTATTTCAACTGTTTGCTGTTTGAGATTGTTTTTCCTGCACTTTGTATTTTCTAGTACTTGTGTATTTTATAGCATAGGCTAGATTCAGATTTGTTGAATCTACACTGTTTGGCATTATCTGAGCACTAAAGCCATCCATCTTACATTAAGAGGGCCCCCTGCACCCTTGTGGCAGAAGACCCATTTAATTTGGATATTGTTATAATAAGGCTCAGTACTGAGCATTTCCATTGGCCAGTTTGTTTGAAAATTGCTTAACTTGTTTTAAAAAAGGGTTCTCACAGTTGCTACATAAGCCCTGTGTTTGAACGGGGTTGCACCTCTTTCAACACAGCTCCACAGAGTTTGGCGACCAGCCACTGCTCTACTATCTTCATCTGAGCAATCTGAGGCATCTGTTTACACGTAGTGCACTTTCACAAAGCACAGCGCAATGGTGGTGACCATCTGCAGTTATAGACCCAAAAGCTAAAGTAAATTTATTTTCCCTTAGAAGTTGCCCATGATCCAAGTGAGGAGTTCCTTAAATTGTGCTTAGCTTCCAGAGACCACCTCAGCTCAGCTTTCTACAGCATTTGTCACTTTAACTGAAATCTCCTAATCCCTAATAGTCTCGTATCCCTTGACAGCCCCAATAGTATAGACCCAGCATTAAGTCCCCAATTAAACCACATCCTTCCTCATTAAAGTAAGCAAATTTACACCTAGTATTATGGATGGTCAGTTCTCCTCTGTCTTTTCTGCCAGCCTGTTTGACATAGGTATCCTGAGGCAGTGTAACAATTGCCTCATGTACACTGACAACCCATTACTCCTAAACCACTCAAGCTGAATTTATGAGAGATGCATATACACTAAGAATATAGAATCCTTGCTCTCTCTTTAACAGAACAGTGACACTGAACAGGTTGTCAGCCCACACAATACACCTCCTGCACAAATCACGCTGTCAATGCAAAAACCATCATACGTGGAGGTACTCACCAGAAATTTACGTAAACACCAGAGACCTCCAAAACACGAACATGCTACACCTAATACAGTACCTACAGCACTCAATACACATAAAACCATAAGCACAAGTGTCTCACCAAACAAGCCCCTAAGACAAAGTAGATCTAAACCAAATGTTTTTGTCATAGGTAACTCTATAGTGAGACACACAGATGTACCACTCACCAGGCTGAACAAGGAGAAGGTTATAGTCAGCTGTCTTTTGGGTGCCAGGATCTGCCAGATCACACATGCACTCAAGTCTCTCTTCAACAAGTACTGTTATGACTCTGTCATAGTTCCTGTTGGTGTGAATGATTGAGACGTACCTCACTGGACTATATGAAGAGAGACATGATTGAGCTCTATGAATATGTCTCCCAGGCAAGTATGGCCCTAGCCTTGAGCAGCCTCCTACCATCACCTAAGATGATACCATGATATAAACAAAAAATGATTGATTTCAACAATTGTCTTAGTTTCCGGTGTCATTCAAACAGGATTCAGTACCTGTCGGCCTGGGATGACATGGTAGATAGACCATGCTGCTGTGCCAGAGATAGTCTTCTTCTGTTACATCTGGGATTTCGGTTACTGGCTAAGGCTCTTGCCTCCCTCATACTGCCTTTTTTAGGCAATGTCACAACAACAAAATTCTCGATGTAAAAAACCTTTAAAAAGCAACCTCAAGGTTATGCTGCTAAATGCTAGGAGTCTAAACCTAAAACTGCACTCACTGGAAGTAGCTCTCACCTCAGAAGATGCTGACATCTGTGAGACTTGGTTTAAGGCCATGGAAGACACCCCAGCTGTATCGGATTATAATGCCTTCCACATATTCAGACCACAAACTGAAAGTGCAAGAACTAAAGGGGGTGGGTTATCAATATTCATCAAAGGTAAATACACATCTAGTTTGGTTAAACAAAACAATTCCATTGAACTAACCAGGTCCAACTGACTGTAGGTAAGACCCCCCCCCAATCCAAGTTATTGTCAGTTATAGGATCCCCTCCATGGACCAGGATACCCACACTGCATACTTGGATCTACTTGAATCACTCAAAATACAACCAAACACCGTGGTTTTAGGTGATTTTAACTACCCATCCAAAGATTGGGTAAATTATATATGTACTAACACACTTGCCCAAAGGTTCTTGGACTTCATCAACTCCACTGTCCTGAACCAGTTGGTTGACACCCCCACAAGGGGTCCAAATATTCTGGATCTGGTACTCACTAACATGGGTGATCATTGCACCACTCCATGTGTGTGGTCCTCAGTAGTGAGGTCTGATCATAAGTCAGTCTCATTAGAAGTAACAATAACCTTTGATCCCCCATTAGCAGCAACTAGACTAGAATACTTCTCCAAAGCCAATTACAACCTAATAGTTGACAGCATTAATAGCTTTATAGCCCATGCCCTCATCGATGGCATGGACACCTATACTGGGATTCACACCAATACATTGTATAAGCCTCTGTTCAAATGTATTGACTCAGTCCTACCTGATATGATCAAAACAAGATCTTCAAGAAAGAACCAGCCTGCCTTGTGGACATCCGCCATTAACAGGTTATACAATAAGAGAAAGAAATTACTGTCCAAGAGCAGGAAGGAACAGTCTCTGAATTAGGAGCATTCCTTCTTCAGCTTAAACAAGCAAATAAAACACTTTGTAAGGCATTCTAAAGCTAACATTGAATCCAAATTAGCCTCCTTCACTAAGGAAAAACCATGAGGCCTTTTTTAGCTATGTCAAAAACTTTAAAGGAAAAACCCAGATCTGCACAGAAGAGGTCATTAATGGCACCACATATATTCAACCTGCTAGCTGACAGGTTCAGTGAAAAATGCTCCCCCCATCCTCCTGCCCCTGCCACATATCCCCCAAAACATCCCTACCACTTGCCCTCCACCTAGTATCTCCAAGGAGCAGGTCGTAAACACTCTCTCGAAAGCCAAGAACACAGCCTCTTGTGGACCCTGATAATATCCCAGGATGCATTTTAAATGGATTAAAACAGGAAGTAGCTACACCACTGGGTACTCTTTTCAACCACAGTCTAAGCACTGGTTTTGTACCTGCTGAATGGAAAACAGCAGCCATCATCCTGTTACTAAAAGGAAGCACCTCCACAGACCCTGGGAACTACAGACTCATAAGCCTGACCAGCCTAATCTGCAAGGCTATGGAAAGAATAATCATGGACCTTATCAACAAAGACATAGGAGACCTCCAAACACTTGAACTGACCCAGTTTGGCTTTGTTAAAGTGAGATCCTGCCTCTTGAATTTGGTGGACTTCTTTGAGACAGTTACCAAAGCCCTGGACAAAGGCAAATCCATGCATACGGCCTACCTGGACCTGATCAAAGTCTTTGACATTATTTCCCACTCAGGAATTATTGATAAACTTACCCAGCTGGAGATCAACCCGTATATTGTCAGCTGGGTTCAGACCTCTCAACTGTACCGAATTCCTTGGCATTTACCGGATTTAAGGTCCAAATAATGGGGTGCCACGAATTTACGAGTAGCCCCCTTAATTCCCAATTTTCCCGGCTTCTTTTTGAATGTTTTTCGGCCTTTTTTTTTTTTTGCTGATGTCATCGCATGCAGAGGCGTGCGCGATGACGTCAGCGTCATGACCAGCCTGCCAGCCTGTCGGAATTCACCATTTCAACTGAGGGCGGAGTCAGAGACTCTGAGTGGTTTGTTTATGTTCGCGCATGTGCAAGTACCTCAGTCAGCACTCCGGAGTCAGATCCAGGCAGTTAAGGTCTCAGAGTCTGTCAGAGTGACAGAGACAGGCACAGAAAGCATATGTTTGCTTTTTTTTTTAAATTCATTTCCATTCCAGGCTGCAGCTCAGCTAATATTTTATTTAGTTTAGATTTAGGCAGTGGCATTCAGGAATTAACTCTGTCTCTGTACTCAAGGAAGCAGCGTACAGTTAAGAGGTATGGTTTGGGCCATTTTCCCTCATTACTTTTTGACTTCATTCATGGTTCTTTAGCTAAGTGTTTGAGATCTCTATATGGTCATTCTAAGTAAATGATGTTGCAACCTTAAACGACAGACGGAAGGAAAACATGGTCAACAAAATATAAGCAAACAAAAGCTCTTTCTATTACATTTCCTTCTGGTCTGCACAAAATATTAGATTAAATGCATGTCCACATTTGTAACTATGTGAAAAATCACAATATTCAATATCTTAAGGAAAACAGGCTGCTGTTAGTGTATTAGCCCATAGTAACAGATGCCTTTTGCAATGTGCTGAATGGTCAGACTGCTCCTAAGATTCCCATTCACATTTCCTGCTGTAAGTGTCATGAGTGTAGCTGGACGCATGGGATACATTATCCCGAGAAACTGCACTGCAGACAATATCCAAAAAAATAATAATAATAACAGAAATTACAGAAATGGACAATTTGTGGCAGCTGATGGTGACTACATATGAGTTTAATGATTCAACAGATAAATAATGGGGCTGCTGGGTAAAAGGTGAGTACGGAGGTACGGAAATGTAGCCTAGGCATTAGATATCAAGTGGAATCTGATGAATGTAAAGGCATAGGATTTAGATTCGTTGCATTGTTGCGAGAATGAGGTTACACCTGTAGTCTACCTGGATCAAGAAAATTTATGTTGATATTAACTGGACTCGTGTATATGGGTATAGTTGAAATAATTTAATTTCATACAAATTACATCACTGTTTAAATTAAGCAATTTGTAAAACTGATACTTTGTTTGTTTCAGTCTTTTACCTATGGAGCCTCTCACATTCGGATACCATTAAAAGTGTTTGCCAGTTGACTATTAAGAGGTACTTTTTACTCCTGATTAATGCATTATTAGAAGCAGATAGGATTTACAGCTTATATACAGAGTATGGTATAAGCAGGAAAGACTGGTGGTAAAACAGAGAAAAATGGGTGGATGTGAAAGAAATGTAATGTGGATGGCAGAATGCATGGTACAGGAGAGGAATTGGTAAAGGATAACTGGGAAATAGTACACGATTGGAAGTCTGTCATTGAAGACTGTGTGGATTAAGTGGAAACTGAATTGGTAATGAGGAGGACCTGCGGTTTTCTGTAATCTCTCATTTTCTCTTTCCCATGGTCTAGCTGCCAGGGAAAAAAAGGAGCAAGCAACGCAAACAAAGAAGGGAACAGGTGTCAGTGAGGATCCTCCTGCTGTAGGGTAAGTAGGAAGTGATGCAGCTCCTTGTGATTTAAGTCTTTTTTTATATTGTGTCAGAATGTTTATATAATACAGGAAAGAAAAGAGATGAGGAACAGGCATGGATTCTGCATCATTTTTGTTTGGCTTGAATACTTAATTCTTCCCTTTCTTGTGCATTCTTTGACTGCCCTGTCTGCCCTTGTGTCATATGCACATGAAAGATGCAATATATTTGTTAATGATTTTAGATGGATGTGATCTGCTTGTTTTGATAATTTTCATTTCTGTTGTATGTGGCAGAGGGTGTATGAACTTGTCAAAATTACTTTTTTTTTTTCAGGCTGCATGTCTAGTAGACAGCTTTACCTGTTTATGCTCCCTTTCATCTGAATACCGTTACATTATTGTTTTCTTTCAGATAATATTTTCATATTCTGATACCTGTTTTATGCTCTTTGTGGCAACAGGAAACCAGAACCTGTTATGTTATTCACTGGGTGTAAAGCAGAGAACCAGTCTTACTTTTTAACGGTTTGGAAAGACCGAACAGCATTTATTCTTATGAGTCACTGCATGTCATGACAGTTTCAGCACTGCAACTGGTTTTGGCTTGTGTGTGTGTTTTTTTTTTCCATTTTATATCAAATTTGATTACAGTGTTGAAAATAAATCACATTTAAAACTGGATTGTTAAGTGTTTACCTTGTCTTGTATGGATTGTATTAGAGGTGGTTTGCTTTGTGGATTGTATTTGAGACTGAAGGTTGTCCATTATGTTTCGAATAAGGTGCTCTGTTTATGTAAAGGGACAATATCCTTTTTTTCTCTCTCCTTTGGGTGGTCAATAGCACCAGAGCACCTGAGATGCATATTGGCAATGTGTGGGATATTAAGAACAACAGCCATTTATTTCTGGCCGTATTGCCTTCCTTGAAGATTTATTGCTTTTATAACTAATGGAATTGCATGCACCACAGACTACTTACTGAAATGAGAGGCTGCTGACTCACTGTTACTCCAGTGGACACATGTTGGTCAAAAGTTAGGTTATTACTGTCCACTTAAATTCCCATATTTTGGTTGTTCTTCAGTTTGTGTTTGAAAGTTGGTATCCCACAATTCCACTGGAGTGGGTGGGGTTGCATAATTATATATGCACATTTTTATGTTAATCAGCGTACAGATTTGTACCTATTTTTCATGGCATTTGTCCAGATTTTTGATGTTTCCTGGTTGAGAGATATGGGTGGGTTGCAAACTGGCTCGCCGATAGAACACACACAGTCAAAATGGGTGACTCTACCTTCACCAGCAGATCTGTAAGCAGTGGTGTTCCACAGGGATCTGTGCTGCGGTCTCTGTTGTTTGGAATCTACTTCTTGGATGTACAGGCTAAAACAAAAGGCCAATGACTGACAGAGTTTGGTGATGACTGCAAACTGGGTGTAGTCATCGAGTCCCCAGATGATGTCAACATCCTACAAGAGGGACTTACACAGACAAACAACTAATTCCAAAGTCATGGGCTAAAACTCAATACAAAAACTGCATTATCATCCCATTCAGCAAGGGCAACATTCCTGCAGATTACCACATTAATAACAACACCCTAAGCATGCAATCAGTAGTGAGAGTTTTGGGCACACAGGTTAACAACAACCTTTCCTTAGACTTCCATGTCCTTCACAGTGGTAAGAAAGGCTTTCTACATCACCCACCTCATAAGTAAGGGCATTCCATCCAGAACAAAAAAAGTTATAACCCTTTTGTACTCCTCACTCATCAGGCCAATAATAGTGTGCAATGCTACCTTTAGTATGTACCTTACCAGGAACCTGAAGCAATCAGAAAGACCTCAAAGGTTTCTTACAAAGAAAATTCTGGGGCTTCAGCATATGTCATATGCTGACAGACTGAAATCACTGTCACTATATTCTGTGTCTTACAGACTACTCAGAGGGGGCCTCTGCCTTGCATATAAAGCAATCTCAAATCCTGCTCTAATGGAAATTCTGCACATTCATAAATCAAATGGTATAAGATGCAATCAATCTAGGGAACTCAACCTAGTATGTGACATCAACAGGACTTGCTGGAGAAACAGATATGTCTCACAGAGGTTACCTCTCCTCTGGAACAAACTTCCAATTCAGGTGATGCAGAGCCCCTCGTTGACCCTATTTAAGCATAATTTGGATGATTGGATGGGAAACTGCAAATTCACCCCAGGAGTTTCACCTGTGTTCCTCTTGGACAGGGGCAGTAGTTGTTGACTTAGTTCCACTTAGTAGCTTGATATTCTTGGAAACAAGGGTTGCACTTGGCTAGGCTTATAATGGCCCTAGGGCCATTAGCCTAATAACCTCCTATGATCCTAAATGGAAAAGAGGGTAGGAGAGTGTAGAATAGATAGAAAGGGTATTTGAAACAGCATAAATTATGAAAGTATGACATAAAAAGGCAACAGACAGCATATTTTTCAGTTTGGTGGGGATGTAAGAGTAAAGCTTACATGGTAAGGTATACATGATAAAGTATAGATTGTAAGGTATACATGGGAAGGTAGACATGGTAAGGCAGACATGAGAAGGTATAAGTATGCATGGTAAGGCACACATGGGAAGGTATACATGGGAAGGCATACATGGTAAGGTATACATGGTAAGGCATGCATGGGAAACTATGCATGGTAAGGTATACATGGTAAGACATACATGGTAAAGTATACATGGTAAGCCACACATGGGAAGGTATACATGGGAAAGCATACAAGGGGGGCATAAATGATAAGGTATATATGGGAAGAGGAGGTAGACTAGAGTAAGGCTATAGTGCCAGCTACCAGGATAATGGTTTTTGGCAGAGACTAGGGCTACACAGATGGGAAAAAAATGATTTATGAGAAAATAACAGGCCACACTTTGTTCGATTAACGGGACCAACCGGGAATCATAGGATGTCTATAACTGTGCTGTTATGTGAAATGATCAAGATGGAGGGATAATGTAATTTTCTTTTTTTTTAATTTTATGTTTTGATTTGTGACTTTTTGTAAATCACTAAGGAATTTAGTCTGAATCAGGTCTTCCTTTTAAATTGCAGATGAGCGATTATTTAATTTCCTTACTTTGAAAATCTCAATTTCATTGATGTAAAATATTCTGCTTAGCATCAGATACTGCTAAGTGCATTGCATTTGGCATGCCACAAGCAATTTATTTCATAGAAGTGGGTAATGTTCCTTCTTTATAGAATCTTCAGGTCTTGTGGATCTATGCACAAGTGAATCTTGTTAGATATAATTATGGTAGCAATACTGTTCATCTAGTCATTAGTTCTGTTTGTTTCTCAATCACACATATGCTATCTTTTCTAAGCATATCCTTCTCAGTTTTACCTCTCAGCACTACAGACCTTCCCTATGAGCATGCACAATTGTTAATGTGAAATAATCTTTATGACTATAATGCAGATCTGGCAAACATCCAGGACTATTAAATAAATCATTATAGTTATGAAGGAAATCATCACTTTTGACATACACATATTAAATTCTATTAAACATACTATGCTTCTGGAAGTCACATAACCAAATATAAGAAGGGCTCCTATTCCAACCTTCTGAAATTGGAGATTGCATGTAAGTATTTTTTTTACCCAGCGATGACATCTGATGACCTGAATAATTAAGCCACTTGCAAATGGGTTGTTGCTTATTTTTTGTTAACCTCAGCACTTCAAGTGTGTAAGGAAGCCGTGTGATATTCTGCACAGTGTCTAACCTGATCACCACCTTCAGATTATTTGCGTTAAGCTTTTCTGCCCAAACCTAAGCTTATCCTCTTATCTCAATGAGTTAGCTTCAAAGACTCGCAGACTGTGCAGTCGTTCCATACCAAATAATTTTCACTAGTCTGTTCTACCACATACATTCTTTTGATTGCATAGTCAATCTTCATATTTTCACATTTTATCAAAATGATTTCTTCAACCAAAAATCTTACATAGCTGAACCGGGGTGGAACATTTCCTTTTGTCATGTTTATAATTACTCCTTAGGCAAAACTTGAAAGCAACATATTTTTCATAATATTCTCTTCTCTTGTCAAGTCTTTTTTCCTTCTTTCACATAAAAGTCTGCTGAATTTGTGATATTAATGTTTCTCTTTTACTAGATTTAAAGTCAGTTTACTAGATCTATGTATATCTACTTTATTAAACATTATTTATTTATTTATGTATTTGTCCTTCGTTAACCGGGTTAGTCCACTGCGTCGGGGGCCCATTTTCAGTGGAGACCTGAAGAGAAAAGCTCCACAAACACATGATAAAAAAGATGATGCCAAAAATGATACACATATTTGTTTGTTTGTGTCTTTCGGCTTTTCCCGGTTAGGGGTCGCCACAGCGGAACTCTGGTCCGCTAATGATTGGCAGTAGACTTCAGTGTGCTGGCTTGCGGGGCCTAACACACAACCTTCAATGAAGGAACGCCCGTTCATGCATGTCACCACACAGAAGACGCTCTAACTGAGAATCGAACTGGCAACGTCTAACTGTGAGGCGACAACGCTACCGCAGCACCACCACCGCAGTTATATCATAACAAAATCGAGTTAAATTGCAAGTTTAAAAAGATAAAAAAGGGCAAGATAAAATGACATGAGTAATAACATTTATGCCTTGTAGATAATCAATAAAAGTATCTACAAAGCTCAACAAACACAAGATAAAAAAGATGATGCCAAAAAATAATACTCATATATCATAACCATACCAAGTGACATTGCAAGTTTTAGAACATTAAAAAGGGCAAGATAAAGAGACATGTGAGTAACAACATTAATGGCTTACAGAAATCATTAAAAGTATGCATTTTGTGCATGTACAACAACAAAATGATAGAGGTCGAGTTGGTGGAGCAAAACAGAAGAATAGTAAGTGGAGTGTAGAAAAGAGTGAAGAATCATTGAAGAGACAGAATAGCAAAGAGTGTCAGTTATAGAGGGTGGGGTGAAAGGAGAGGTGGTAAAGTAAGATAGCGTGGAGAGAATGAAATGAGGAGGAAAAGAGGTGGGGTGCCAGGGAAATAAGAAGTAAAATAGGGGGGGGGGGGTTGGGAGGAAGTTTAGTTTTTAAGAGTGCTCAGTGGTGTAGCTACAGATCCACAGGATTGTAAGTATATATAATGTATGAAGGGGATAGTTCTGGTGTGGTAGTGGGAGATTAGGTGGGGTGGTGGCAGGTGCAGGAGGGAGAGTTGGCTAGGTATTTTTTTCAGTTGTTTTTTGAAGAGGAGCTAAGAATGGATATGTTGTATGTTAGATTGGCATTTGATCCAGGTTTGAGATATGGAGCATTTATAAAGCAACCTGCCTATAGTTTTGTTGGACTTGTAGGTGTTCAGTAGTGCTTGTTTAGTGCTATGAGAGATTATGCAGGTTTGTAGAGGGATAGGAGGGTGGACAGGGAGGGACAGTTTTCAAGTTTGTAGAAAAGAGAATGTGCAATTTGTAGCTGTGAAAGTCAGAGTAGTTGTGGGAACTCAAGCCACTGAAGGTTTTTTAGTGCAAGGCAGTGATGGGATTCATAGGGGAGATTACAGGCAAATCTGGCTATCTGGTTGTAGGTTTGTTCTAGTTTGGTTTGGAGATTTCCTTGGATGTGTATTATTATAGGGGAAGCATAGAGTAGGCAGGGGAGGAGATAGGCTTGGGTAAGTGAGGTCCTAACGGTATTAGTTAAGAAACGCTGTAACCTATTTCACCACAAAATGCAAAAAGGTAGCACACTGTACCTTCTCAGGCAGTTAAGCTAGTTTGCTTGCAGATGGGAACACACCAAACTGCTGGAGCCACAGCTTCTAGTTCTCTGACAAACTGCATGGCATAACAAGGTTTCCTTTATCGTGTAGCTATACCATGCCTCAAATGAATAAACATGCCCATCTCGCTTTACTTCTAATGACTTGTGACACTAAGCAACAACGGGATTCCTTAAGAAGTACGGAAATCGGCACAAGGAGGTGAGTTGACCACTGTCTAACTTTACTTTTCAGGCCACCAATAATGCAATGGAACCAGACTACATGACCCTATTGATAACTGTAAGGACAGTGCCATATGTTACAGAGGGCATCAGTCAGTTCTGACAAGCTCAATTTTTCATGATTTTTTTGTTTGACTTAATTTTCCATAAACAAAGAAAACCTTTTGCCAACAAAATGTGCTTCTATCTAAATTTAAGTTATAAGAAGTACAAATAGTTATGGTATAAAGTTCTGGCAATGGTGCTGTTTGCAAAAAATCCTACTACCATGAGCATATTTATGTGTTTACATGGGGGGGGGGGTTCAAACATTACTTATAAGTGCATAAGAAATCTTTGCTCACATTCATAATAGGTAGAGCTTTGTACTTTATACGGGTATATCTCCAGCTCCTTGCCTATGCATTTGTGCTTGTGCCTGGATTTGATATATGTGTTTGGTTTGATGAATGTATTGAGCTGATATCAAGGTAACATAACTGGTGGTTCTGTAGTGGCCTGTCAGTGAGCTACTGTAATGCAAACTTTAATTAGGACCAAATAGAAATAAATAGATAGATGGACAGGTGGAGTAAGAGACATATACCTGTGATGTGTAGATATTTGTAGGCCCAATGAGATTAATGAAGAGTTATGTTCTGTGGTACAGTGGGTACTACTGCAGCCTAACAGGACTCTGTTCACAGTATGATGCATATCCCATATTTGTCCACGTGGGTTTTCAGTCGGTGCTCTGGCTTCATCCTAAAGACATGCTATGAACTGTGTGTGTGTCTGTGTGTGTGTGTGTGTGTGTGTGTGTGTGTGTGTGTGTGTGTGTGTGTGTGTGTGTGTGTGTGTGTGTGTGTGTGTGTGTGTGTGTGTACGTGCTTGTGCTTGTGCAATGTGTGAGTGAGTGCATGTGTGAGCCTAGTGAAGGACTCATCTCCCATCCAAGATTAACTCTTTGCTTTAGGCTAATTTGATACTGAGATAGGGTCTAGTTCTAGTTCCTTGGAACTTAGAATAGGATATGATAAATGTGGTGCCAGTGAATGAAATCATACTTTTATGATGCCAGTTAAAATTTATGTTTGAAATCCCATTGAATTCTTAGTTTTTTTAACATCAGTTTGGTTTTTCATTAAGTTGCATTTTTTCAGTATATAAAGTGAATAGATATGTTAATGAATCTTGGTCTGACTATCATTGCATCAGTGACCTTATGCATAAGGATTATGGGCAGTAACACAGACCACACTGCGTACACATTTTCACAACTGTGCAGTCCTGTAGTATATACTGGTGTAGACCACACTGCTGCCAAGTGTTAACTGCTGTGTAAACCTGCAATATAGTCAGTGGCATAGACCATACTGCTTTCACGTGTTCATTGCTATGAATTCCTGCAGTATGGACAGTGGTACAGGCCACACTGAGGCCAAGTGTTAACTGCTGTGTAGACCTGCAAAGTTATTTAACGACCATAGATAGTGAATCACCTAATCCATTAATCTTAAATACGCACTTTTTTTCCCTAATGCTGTAAGTATTGTATAGTAGCTTATTATCCTCAGTGCCACAGGATAGCAGTGATTCCAGATTCTTAGTGTAGTAGCATCTCTTACAAATCGTACTTGAGTGATTTAGGAGTAAGGGGTTGTCAGTGTACATGAAATGTAGCTTTACTGCCTCAAAAAATCCATGTCCACCATTCCGGCAGGAGAAACAGAGGGAAGCTGACAGTCTATAATGCAAGGTTTGAACCTGGTATCTCAGCAGATAAGGAGAAAAAGATGGAGGCATCATGCAGGGAGCTATTTTAGGGTGACTAACTCATTGTGTGTACAGTAGGAGTGCTATAAAAGAGGAGATCTAATGGGTTGATGTTGATAAATAAGAGGTAAAATCTCTACTGGGTGGTTCACTGAACAGCTGAAAGCTATTCAAGAACTGTTCTAATGAGAAGCTCCTGATTTGCACTGCTAAGTTTGGTGATGTAATAAGGGGTTTCATTTGGAAACAGCACATTACATCTTGGGATGATGTCGTGCCAGGAACATAACAAATACTTGCTTTTGTTTTATTCATACTAGCACATGCTCATTTCTGTTATTTTCATACTGATCATGACATCTGGGTCTACCATAGCATATGTATCCTTAAGGCTACCCAACAACAGCTGCCCTACTCAAGCACACTGCATGAGAATATCACACAGTTTCTGGAAGGGACCATGTTCACCATGCAATGGAAAAACAAGAATCACATCAACACTGGCAGCAGACCCTGCAACAGTGATGCTTCCCAGTTTACACTGTAGTCATCTATGAAAGGTTTGACATTGCAGTGACAGTTTTATCCACAGCATTCACTCACATGCAGTTATCTTGTCTTCTAGATGCAGTGAATATAAAATGGGAAACTGATGAGAATGATTCTACTATGCTGTGTAAAATTTAAATATTTCTTGTATACTCTTGGCAGAGGTTGTTTTCTGTGCCACCTTATTTAGAACAGATTTTCATACTGGACCTGGGATGCACTGCTTGACATGTATCCTCTTGGTACTACTACTTGTGGGGGGGGGGGGGCTCAGTGCATAGGACACTATGCTGTGCAAAGCTCTGTCTCAGAAGCAGGATCCTAAGCTTGCCTACTACTGCATTTGGGTCCTTCAAAGCTGCCTTATCTGTGGGTGATGGACAGAGCTGGTCTGGGAGGCATCCACTGCTGGCTCCAGTAGCAGTGCACATATTACAGATTAGGTGTGTCAGTCTGTTACAGATAAATAAAAAATCTTGTTTCAGCTTAAATTTATTCTAATGGTCAAGGATGATTTAAAAACCCTAACCAACAGCCTGTGTTTTTATACTTGCTGGGGGTCTATCTAAGCAAAGATAGAGACACAACAGACTTCACTTTTGGAGTGGACAGGGTGAGGGCAGATAAAGAAAACATAAACAATCTAGTCTGAAAATAAAGTAAATAAGTAGGTATGGATAGCTTGATATTAATAATATTATATAGCACTGTATTCTGTGTCTCATAGCTCAATCACTTAGGGAAAAATCTCAACAGAATCAAGGACAAATCTGGAAATAATCGGGACAATCAGGTACACTTTTAAAATATCACTACTATTAGCTTGAGACATTGCCAGAATAAGTATATGTAAATTAAAATATTTTCTGAGGTAGAAGAAGTCTATAATTCTAAGTATTGTCATTCTTTATTAAGTATTATACAATGACTGGTCATTAACGTTTAAAAATGTGCATGCTGATTGGTCAGCCCAAACAGCATGCTCATTGTAAAAAT
Organism: Protopterus annectens; assembly: GCF_019279795.1. Lineage (NCBI taxonomy): Eukaryota > Metazoa > Chordata > Ceratodontiformes > Protopteridae > Protopterus > Protopterus annectens. The sequence goes on from NC_056725.1 coordinate 1,114,901,828, forward strand.
CTAGCATATACCAATAGAAAAAAACTGGTCACCCATACTTTCTTCTTTTAATGTATGCTACAGAGCTTTCCAGTTTTCTTTATTTAAAACAATATATATATATATATATATATATATATATATATATATACTTTGAAATCCATACAGTTCAGAGGTACAAGAGTGATGGGACAGAGAAAATGCAAGTAAAATCAGGTACGTTATGCAAAACTAAAGAAACACGCCTGATTATCCTTTTCTTTCGGCCCTATCTTTCTCATACCTCTGAACTGTCTGGATTTTAAACTTTTTTTTTTTTTTTTTTATTAAAAAAACCCAAAAAGACAGAGATTTTCCTTTCTCTATTGCTTCCTTTCCAAAGCACTGATGCCCTGTGTAAGCACGGGAACGTAAGTACCATACACATGCGCAGCGTAGATCAGAGTGTGTCATATATTTATAAGAAGCATTCCAGTCAGTGGGCACAATCATATAAGTACTGAGCACATGCAAGCAAGAGTGCCATTTTGAGTGAGCAGCCAGAGTGAGAACATGCAAGTATGTAGTCAGTCAATTAGCCGGTTTAAGTTTAATGTTCCTGACATCCATTCTGATGTATTTGTATAGAATAAGCTACTTATTTGATGCCCTGAAACAGAAAATTGCTAACCCACTATCTATCAGCTACTATGATGTTCACAAACCAGTTACTCTTTCCTGTGATGCTTCTAAGTTTGGTCTAGGTGCAGTCATTCTTCACGTGGGTAGAACAGTAGCCTATGCATCAAGAAATCGTACCCAAACTGAGATGCAGTATGCCCAGATTGAGAAAGAGCTTTTGGCAATTGTGTTTGCATGTTCGAAGCTCCATGATTATATTTATGGTCGACCTATCCACATCAAAACTGACCACCAACCTCTAGTTACTATTTTGAGAAAACCTATGTATACAACTCCTGCCAGACTGAAACACCTGATGCTCAATTGCAGAAGTACAATTTCAATTTTTGGTTACACAAAAGGCAAACTTCTTTATCTTGCTGATACCTTATCCAGATTACCCAGAGAAATTACAGAACAGCATACCAATGAGCAACTTGATTTTGAGGTCATGGAAGTGAGAGATTTTTGTTACACACATGTTCATGAGCTCAGAACTCACACAGCTTCAGATCCAATTCTCCAGAAGCTCAACCACTTTATCAGTTGATGATGGCCTTCCAAGCAATCTTGTTCACCAGTAGAACTGAGCAGTATTTTCCATAAGTAGGTGAGATTTTGTTAGACAATGGTATCATCATGAAAGATTCTAAAGTGATTGTGCCAAAATATTTGCAACAAGAGTATATTCAGATTTTGCATTGTGGCCACCCAGGTACTGATTCTACCAAAAGAAGGGAGAGGACTAGTATTTTGGGCTTCAATGTCAAGAGATATTGAGAAAGTACTTTCATCTTGTTCAATTTGTAATAGTACAAAACTGCATCAACAGAAAGAACCACTTCAGTTAAGCCAGATTCCTGAACTACTTTGTTGGACAGTAGCCACAGATATCTTTGAGTGGAATGCTCAGCACTACTTGGTGTTAATATACTCTTACTCAAATTGGTTTGAGATTGACCTACTTCCTAACCTAACTTCCAGTAGTCATTACTAAATTGAATCAACATTTTTCTGCCCATGGTAGTCCACACCCAGTTATTTCTGACAATGGTGCAGAGTTTGCTAGTCAGCAGTTCAAGAAATTTGCAGAAGAGTGGGACTTTGTTCATATTATGAGTAGTCCTGAATACCCTCAGTCAAATGGCTTGGTTGAATGTGCAGTTCAAAGTGCAAAACAGCTGTTAGAAAAATCCAGATGTGACAATACCGTTGTTTTTCTAAACTTGTTAAATCTCAGAAACATTCCTCGTGACAAACTTCTTGGTTCACATGCCCAGAGACTTATGTCAAGACTAACCAGAACCACATTACCAATCAGCAGTAATTTATTGGTTCCATGTGCTAAGAACAACAAAGCAGTAAAAGCCCAACTATTGAAGAAGTGCTTGTCCCAGAAGTTTTACTATAAAACCAGCAAACCTCTCAGTTCATTGAAAAAAGGGGAGATAATGAGGATGCAGATGTCAAAAGATTTTGATCGCATCAGATTTGTGAAAGGCTTGTGTCAACAGCCAAGATCACACATTGTGGAATCACAAGGAATGGAATTCAGATGAAATCAGAAGCACTTGTTACCAGTGTCTGAAGCAGTGTTACAGCATCTTGCCTGTGACAAAGACTCTCTAAGAGTCCACTGTTCATCTTCCGGAGAACATTCCATCAGCAGTCCTTGTTCCTGAGAAAATCCCTGACAGTCTCCAAGCAGAACATTCCCCAGTGACTGTCCCTGTTGCTAGATCCAGTCCTATTATGTTACGACATCAGGTCGCATCTCAAAACCTAGTTCCAGATAAACAGCAACCTGGACTTGACTGTTGTTTTCTTTATTGTCTGTATAATTGCATGCCTATTGAAATGTCATTGCTTATATGAGACAGCTCAGTAAAGAGGGAGGATGTAAATCAGAGTGTGTGATATACCTTTAAGAAGCTTCCAGTCAGTGGGCACCTGCATATCAGTATGAGCACTTGCAGGTAAGAGTGCCATTTGGAGTGAGCAGCCAGAGTGAGGGCATGCAAGTATGTAGTCAGTCAGTTAGTTAGATAGTTTAAGTTTAATGTTCCTGCCATCCATCCAGATGTGTTTGCATACAATAAACTACTTAAACAAACACCCAAGCCTCATTGTCTTCTTAATGCACATAAGGCGACTGACATGCAGTACATCAAGAAAGCTCTAGAATACCAAAAAAAAGTAGAAGAACACCACAGCACCACTATGCAAAGATATTATTTAAGAAAAGTAAGTAATTTTTTTCTTAAATAATGTCATTGTTTAATAGCAGTAACAAACTCCTGGGTATCATATATTGAATATTTAACTACACCAAATATGGGTAAATCTTCAATATACCACACCCATTCATTGGTTCATTCTATATAATGCACCACCTTTACTTCAAAAGTAATCAGTTTTAGGAGGGATTAAGACAGAGAAAGAGAGAAAATTTGAGTCGAAGTCAGAGATGTCCCTGAAAATCAGGGACAGATGAGAGGCATGCATGTGTCTGATTATACTGTGTGTGTGCTTTGATTGTGAACTATCTACATACTTGTCTTTGTTTCTGACTGAAAGTCTGCTGTTGCACAGAGTATCTGTAAACAGAAGCAGACAGATATGTGTGTTAACTTGTTTGAATAGTATTTTACATGCCTCTCAGCTTGTGGGCAAAAGCTAAAAAATAATGGGGGACCAAAGGCCTTAATATAGGGAGAGATTTTAAATACCACTCTCATAAACTTAGAAAGTTGCTAGAATGATATGATTTGTATTGACATGAATTTCTGAAAGATATGAAGCCTGAAACTGAAATGCATGTCATAATTTAGTGACTTCACATAATAATGATGGTGGAACAAAGGCCAAAAAATAGGGACAGATTTTAAATATTGCTTTTATAAACTTAGAAAGCTGCTAGCATAACAGTTTTTTTCTTAACATGCATTTTTCTGAAATATAGTAAGTTTGAAACACAAATGTCTCTCATTATTTACTGACGTTGACCAATAATGCTGGTAGGACAAAGGGCGAAAAATGGGGACAGATTTTAAATATTGTTCTTTAACTTAAAAAAATTACAAGAATAACAGTCATGTTCTGTGTCAGCATGCATTTTTCTGAAGGACAGGAAGTCTGAAACTCAAATGTGTGTCATTATTTGGTGACTCCACAATAATGGTAGTGCAACAGAGGTAAAAAAATAGGGACAGATTTTAAATATTGCTGTCATAATGTATTTATTTATCTTTGTTTATCAGGTGACTGGGATAAAGCTTTCTTCAGCAGAGGTCATGGGAGAAAAACTCCATTGCAGTTTTACAGAAACACTTAAAACTATCAAGTTGATACATTCATTTAGATAGATTAGAAATTGTACATATATGAACCTACCACAAAAATTTGACAACAAAGGGAGAAAATTGTATATACAAAGTAAAAATGTGACATTATCAGGCTAAGAAAGAGTCAGAAATTGTTCAGTTTAATAACAGTTAAAAGTTATAGTTCCTACATGAAGAATATATTGGGAGGCAGAGATTAAAATCATTTAAAGGTATTAGAAGTTTGAGTGTATGGAGGTGATAGATGTAGTAAGTAAAGAAGCTGAGGTGGTAGAAGAGAAGAGAAATAATTTTCATTGAAGGTCTGTGAGAGAATAGTGAGATTGGAGAACAAGAAGAGTAACTGTGAAGAGACAGAAAAGAGAAAAGATATGTAATTGATCAAGCAAGTTTGGCGGTATTGTTAGATAAGTGTTTGAGAGCCATTAGATTTACAAACAGAAGATCAATTTTTTTAAAGGTGAGAGGAAACAGTAGGGTGAGTGGTTATGGTGTGAATAGAGTAATAATAGAAAGGAAGGGTGCTTTTTAACTGTATTAGAATATAGTGATGGAAGAAAGTATGTTAGTAAATGACATTACTGGAGTGTTTGAGTGTTGTATGGGGTTAACCTGGAGTACTGCACAACCATAGCCAGTTATTATTTAGGTATTGTTGTAGTGTTGCTTTGCAAATACTTTTCTTGTCTATGAGTTTTAGGAGATTTGGCATGGAGTCTCATAGCTTGGTGGTATGGTGGTAGTATAGAGAGTAATCAGCAGAGTTATTAGATTACGTTATAACCAAGAGAGGTTTATTGCTGGACCATGGGATTCTCTTACTTGTATATGGTTGCAGTAAAGTTGCTAGGAATGAGCATTTTTTTTTGGAAAGTGTATAAGGTCATAGGCCATTACAAGTAGGGTGTAGGACTGGTATTGGGGAAATTCCAGCTAGTTTAGTTATTTTAGTGTTTTACAGCGAAGCATTGATTGGCTGGTAGTGACTAAAATTTCTGCTATTTTATGATAACAGGAGTCCAGTTTTGCTTTAAGGGTGGTGTTTAGGTTTGTAAATATATGAGCTGCATACATGAGGGAGAGGAGTAGATAGGTTTGGGCAACTGATTTTCTAGTGTTATCTGTGAGAAATGTTGGGCCCTGTATAGGGAGCCTAGCTTTCTTTTGGTTTTCTTTATAGGTTGGAGTATGTGTGGTTCATATCTGAGATTATCATAGAGTAAGACTCCTTAGAATTTAGTCTGAGACATGGTTTCAATTTTTGTGTGGCTTGATTATAAAGTTAGAAAGTTACTAGATGAGCGGGTTTTGTGTTTTATGTTTTTTTAATGTTAGCATAAATTTTCTGAAGGATAGGATGTCATTATTAAGTAACCTCAATATCCAGTACTTTGCCAGAAAACTGCAAATTATGAGAAAGATGAAACATGAGGCAAAAATCTGGATGGTTAAGGTATGGACTGACTGGATTGTGTATGTATCAAATTAAATTGTAATGCAAATCAAATGCATAAATGTAGTAAATTGGCTTATTGGCTTTATGGCTTTTTTGCACAATTACTTTTTTTGGCGAAACAGGTGATGAAAAATTGTACTTAATATATAACAACAACATTAGGAATTATAATATAGACTTCTTTTTACTTCAAAAAATGTATATTGATTCAAATTATCTTGTTCTGTCAATGACTCAAGTTAACCCAGTTCATGTATTTTAAGTGTCTCTGAATAGTCCCGGTCTGATTATTATTTCTAGATTTGTTGAACAGTCCTCATCTGATTATTATTTCTGGATTTGTTTACCTATTAGTAAATCCAGTCCAGACTCTGGATATCACTTTTGTGGTGGACAGGACAGGATTCATACTGGTATTCCAAATTAAAATGCTATGCATAAATGCAGTTTGACTTTGCACACAACCACCTTGTGACCTTTTCTGGGCAAAGCAGCTGGTGAAATCCACTTATTAAATAATGACAATAATACGAATTATAATAGACTTCTTTCCTTCAGAAAACTCTATATTACTTCACATTCTGTTATGCTGTCAAGGACTCAAGTTGATATTTTAAGTGTCCCTGTCTGGTTATTTGTTACTGGGTTTGTCCCTGATTCCGATGAGAAGTGGTAACTGATTTGTAATGAACAGCATAAAGGCAAAATTTTGTCATTTACCCTTCTATTTCTGCCAGTATTGGCTATTGTTGTGTATTTGTTGTTGCTATATAGGGTAGATAGGGACTTTGTTAGCTGTTTTATGGGGTACAGATATGAGTTTTTAATTCATCAAGGCTATTTTTATCTATTACTAGTTGATTATTATTTGTCCTGATTAGACTTGTACATTCTTAATTTGTTCAGGCTGTTTTTATCTTTTAATTGATGGACTTTCAATTAATTCTAAGCGGTTTTATTCAGGGAAGAAAACATGATCAGAATGTTAACAATTGACTGATACTTGTTTGCTTTTCCGTGTATGAGTCCACATTCAACCTTCACCTTTCAACATCATTTTCACCTGAGCAATGTCTTTGATTTTAGATTGAACTAAAGATTATACCCAGTAGTGTTTTAAAACTTCATGCAACAAAAGTATGATGTTACTTAGTCATGCCTTATTTTTAACATAGTAAAGGAAAACTAACTGTGTGGTTTCTTTAAATTGCCAAGTCAATGTTGTGTTTGGTTATACATCACATGACAGTTACATGATTATCTCTGAAAATCAATTAAACTTTCAGTGACACTTACTATTTGGACTTACTCTTCAGGCTCTTGGTCTTTTACATTTTTCTGAAAAGCTGTCAGTTCTTTTGGCCCTTTAGGTGGGGATGGGACCACATGAAGGTCTCATCCTGGCTCAACATGGCTTAGCTACTCCTCTGGATGTACATATTCTTAGGTAGATGATACACCCATGTCATTTTGCCCATGGTGCCATATTGATCCCATCTCACAGTATTTATTCCATTTCACATTTCTACTAAAATTACATTAATGAACAAAAAATGAAATTTAATGAAAAAATAAATAAAATACATATGTGTTTTATGAAGAAATGCAGCTTTAAGTGTATCACATGAATTCTGAATGCTTGAAATAAGAAGATTCAGAAAGGGCATTCAGACAGAGCTGCTGCCAACTTTAAGCCCTAAAGCAGGCTGCTATGTTTCTAGCTTGGAGACAGGCCCTCCATAAAGATTCTACAGTCTATAGGGTCACCTTGGTGAGCTGGCACCTCATCCAAACTACATGCTAAGGAGGCCTTACAGGGAAGAGGCCCATGTTAATTAGCCATGTGCTCTCCCTAGAGAGGCCTGCAGTAAATCATTTACACAGCTGAGTGATTCAGAGAATTTATGATGTAAATATTACTCTAAAAGACATTAAAAATTTAAGAAATGGAGGAGGCTTTCAATCCTGTGTCCTTGGTACAGACATTAGCACCTTAAACAGAGCTTCATTCCTTTATGCCAAATTAGAACTTCTCAGAGTGCTAGCTCTTGCATCCTGATGTACAAAAACAAAGAAAATCTAATGACTGTATTGCTGACTGACTGTAACAAGCATGAGTTATGAGGGGCAGGGCAGATATGAGAAGCAAAATCAGGAACATTCAACAAAATGAGAGATAGTTAAGAGGAATGGGGCATGTCCATTTGGAGGGCCTGACATATGTCTATACAGCCATGTTGAAGACTTCCAGACAAAGTTGCTATGAACACTAGATGACACCAGGGAGAATGTTTAAACATCACTTTGACTAACGTAAACAGAGTTACAGCTTTAACATCATGATCACGACATCTTCTGGACACTGAGAAGAATGAATCTCTAATATCCTGCATTATTGACTGACCTGCAATCAGCCAAGATTTATGAGGACTGAGAAATTATAAGAAGCTACAGCAGAACATTCTGTAATCCAAGAAAGGAAAGATGTATGGAACTGTGTTTGTGTGTTTGCACACTTGGGCATGCATATATGTGTGTGTCTCATACCTCTCAACTCAACTCAAGAAATCTGGACAAAGCTTTACATAATGGTGGGAAAAAGGCCCGAAAATAGGGACAGATTTTAAATATTGCTCTTATAAACTTAGAAAGAAGCTAGAGTAATAGGGTTTGTGTTAAAATGCATTTTCTAAAGGATATGAAGACTGAAACTCAAATGTATGTCATTATTTAGTGATTTCATTCCTTAGATCATCCCAGAAGACCACAAATTTTATGAGGAACAGACTGAAATTTTGAGGCAAAAATCTGGACCTTCTCCGAAAATCTGTATAGTTGCGAGGTATGGTGAGTCTGTATATGTGTGCACGTGTGTGTGTGTGTGTGTGTGTGTGTGTGTGTGTGTGTGTGTGTGTGTGTGTGTGTGTGTGTGTGTGTGTGTGTGTGTGTGTGTGTGTGAATAAATGAGAGGGGGGCCTTTGTCAATATAATGCATGGACCACCAAAGTCGATTACCACAAGAAAATGCAGATTACCACTGGCAGTAATGCTATGCAAATCTGAGATATGTAGATTAGCTGATAATGAGTTATTTCATCATTGTGGTTAATGTGTTCCTAAATTGCATTTTCCACATTTGCAAAAACAGTCTCTTTTGGTAACAGTTCTTAGTGTATGTGTATCATTAAGTCAACAGAGGATATTGGTGGTAGCTGGCTGGGGGGTGCTGCAGGAAGCAACTGAATGGGTGGGACTCTATTACAGCAGATCAATGGCTATCACCTGTGATCAAACAACAGATGGGTTCACATTCACTTTCACCTAGACTGTCGCAGTATGTAACCACTTATTATACCACTTTACTGAATATATACTTCTCAGATATCTAACTGCAATCAACAAGACCATTCAGGCAGAGCCACTGCCAACTTTAAGCCCTAAAGCAGGCTGCTATGTTTCTAGCTTAGTAGACCAAGGACTCTGTGGAGGTCTCTGTTACACACTAGTCCCCCTGCACATACCCAGTACCTCTTTCTTGTTCCTTTCCCAGTTCTAGCTCGACACCATACAGACAGATTATTCTTTCTTGTTTGTGCACACACTGTCTTACTTTTTAACTCCACATCATGCTTTTAGCCACATCCTAATAGGCTAAGACTACACTGTAATAAGTTTGGAGGATGTGGCTGAATAAGCCACGGGGCTGGGAGGCAGAAGTCAAATGTTTCTAGATGATCAGAGGTGCATCATAAAGCTTTTTATTTTTTTTACAGCTTATTGTTCTTAAAATGGTCTGAAAAACAATCACAAGAAAGGAAAGAGATTTGGTTTTATTTTTTTTTTCAAGGAAAAAGCTGTCTCTAAAAGTTAATGTTCAAAAGCAACAAAACAGTAGTTACCCAATAAAATGAGATGACAAATTCTTGTAAGGACATATAAATCTTATCTGGGAATATTGCCCGACTCCGTTCACCTCAAAAAAAATATATATATATGGTTACTTCATGTGCACCCTGCAATGTTAAATTATTAAATTGTGATAGAAGTAAATGCACAAATACAGATGAGAGTTTGATTGAAGAAACCTGAGCATATTGATAAAACCCACAAAGAGACAAGGAGTACAAGCAGACTCTTCAAAGAAGGTGTCATAGCCAAAACATCAGCCATACAACTAAGTGGTTTTGATGACAACACTGATGTACCACTCTGTCAATGATCAATTGCTACTACAAACATCCTGCCCCAATCCACTACAGACAGCTGCACACACCCACACACAGGTGTGACCATCAACTACAGCAATAACATGAGTGTGATTATAGATGTTTTACTGTGATCAAAGCAATGAATAAACACACATAACTGCCACACAAGTATTTATTTTCTCAGCTCACTGTTGTCAAAATACAGTATGCAGCTCACTGCACCCCCCCCCCCCATACGTCTCATCCTCTTAGCTCAAGAATCAAGGAGAAAGCCAAAAAATAGTAATGGAATAAGGACCAAGATCAGAGACAGCTACTGACTTTATATACTTACATCTTGCTAGAATAAGAAACAGGCTTTTCATTAATATGGTTTTAGAAGTCTATTAAATCTGACACTCAAATGTCTGTCATCATTATTTCATGACTGCAGTACTTAATGATTTGTCAGAAAAGAAACACCAACTGAATGAAGAACTGACCAAAATATTAGACAAAAAAATCAGAAATATTCTGCAAAATTATGGACAGTTAAGTGCAGCCCCCCATATAGATATACATACATATGTACACACACATGCACACATGCATGCACAGATGTGACCTTCAGTTACAGCCACTTGTGTGACTTTTTTTTTACCGTAAACCTCAAGTGTTTGATTGTGATAAAATGAATGAATAAATATATAACTAACTGCAGCACAAGAATTTATCTTCTTAACTTAATACTGTCAGAAGTGCTTGACCCACTGCTACCAAATACCTCTCAAAAGGATCACCAAGAAATCTAAAAAAAATAAAGGGCAATGGACCAAATCCGGAGACAGATAATGCTTTTATATACTTAGGAAGTTGTTAGAATAGCAGGCTTGCTTTGCGAGTGCATGCTTTTCTGAAGTCTGAAACTGAAATGTATGTCATTAAGTAGTAATTGCATCCCTAATTTGTTTGTCAAAACACCACATATTTAACAAGAACACAGAACAAAATATGAGGCACAAATCTGAGACAACTGAGACTTTCTATGACATCTATTCCCTTTATACCTTTGAAATTCTTTGCTCAGGAATTCTGGACAGCAATAATAAAGGGACAAAGACACAAAATCAGCATAGCAGCTTAGCTTTAGCATACATTTTCTGTAGGATGTCAAGTATAACACTCCAGTTTATGACATTATTAAGTGGTTTTAGTCATCACTGATTTGCCAGAAGAAAACTACACATTTTATGAGGAACAGACCAAAAATATGGGACAAAAATCTGGACAGTCTGAAAAAAAAACAATATGATACAATATGGTATAGGGGACAATTCAGAACATATATATATATATATATATATATATATATATATATATATATATATATATATATATATATATATCCATTTCATACATTCACGTCATACACACACACACACACACACACACACACACACACACACACACACACACGGCTCCCTATTGAAATCAGATATTGACAAGTTAAAAAATAAAGACCAAAAACAGACGAGGGGATCTTGAAAATAATTCTTCTCCTTTAAACTTCTTTTTTTTAGGGGGGCAAATCCCCCTGTACCCCCCCTGTACTTATATATACTGACTCTGAGATCACCATACCTCAGAGAAAAGGGAATATTCTGAGAAATGGCATCTCAGACAGTATATGCAAGTCTATTCTTTAGGCCATTCAGTCTCTGTATTTGGGGACTTGCTCTAGTGGGTCCCCACATTTCAAAGGGTTACCCACATACACATAATTAAAGTACTTACCTAGTCTTCCTACATGATGGCAGTAACAGGCAGAGAACCTGAAAAATAATATAAATATTATATGTCCAAACCAACGTAATCTTGCCTCTCTGGCTTTGTCTCCAAACCAATTAATGAGTAATCCAAACCCCATAGCAAACAGTAACAAGATGATTAATTTGATAAAATGTAGAACAGTATCAGTAAGCAGGAATATTATTTTAAAAGCCTCACCACTTATATTTACTCTGTAATCCATGTACCATTTAGTAACATACTATATTAAAGTACAATTTATTTTTTTTTAATTCATTCATTTACTAAGCAGGTAGGTGAACTGGTCATTGTGGTCCTTTTCCGGTCATGACTCAAGTCACAGTTGCAAGGGTAAATCTAAAAAAAAAAAAAAAAAATATATATATATATATATATATATATATATATATATATATATATATATATATATATATATATATATATATATATATATATATATATATATATATATATATATATATATATATATATATATATATATATATATATATATATATATATATATATATATATATATACACACACACACACACATATATATATATATATATATATATATATATATATATATATATATATATATATATATATATATATATATATATATATATATATATATATAGAGAGACAGAGATGCATATAGATAAATATTATATATATATATATATATATATATATATATATATATATATATATATATATATATATATCCGTGGTGGTGCAGCAATAGCATTGTTGCCACACAGCAAGAGGTTCTCCCCTTCGATTCTCGGCTGGAGTGCGGGGAGTGCCTTCTGTGTGCAGTCTGCATGTCCTCCCCACGGTTGGGTGGGCATTCGAAAGACATGCATAATGGGCATGCCTTCATTGAAGGTTGAACGTTGAGCTGGCACCTCTGCGTTCATGAAAAATCTACTGCCAATCATTAGAGGACCGGAGTTCCGCTGTGGCGACCCCTAACCGGAAAAAATGAAAGACACAACAACATATATATATATATATATATATATATATATATATATATATATATATATAGAGAGAGAGAGAGGGGGGGGGTGTGTATATATATATATATATATATATATATATATATATATATATGTGTGTGTGTGTGTGTGTGTGTGTGTGTGTGTGTGTGTGTGTGTATATACAAAATTGGCCAAACCTGCAGAAACAAATAACCAAAACCAAAACAATGCAGGTGCTACATCTGCTACATCTGCTACAAGAACCACATCCACATGAAGAATATATCCAAAAAAACAAGGTTTACTAACTCCAGAAGTTAAGTCCTTTCATCATCCAACAAACCTTCACCAGATCTGAATAAAGCTAGTTTTTGGATATGTTGTTTGGGTGGACATGGTTCCTGTAACATATATTGCATCTACATTGCTTCTGTTCATTGAGGTGGTTGAATGATCTGATAATCTCAGTGAAAAAAAAAGTCAGCCCAGTTGATCAAAAATCAGCTGAATGAACATTGCTATTTTTTTATTCAAGATTGTGACCAGTGTGGATTGGGAATTTTGCCCTTTCCCTACTGAATATTGATCTCAGCATTGGTATATATAATTAGCAGAGAGTATAGTGGGTGTCTCCTGCAAAAAATATGTGTTTTTTTTTTTTTGTTCTATCAGTTTTTATCAATCTTGTTTTTCTCTCTATATATATATATATATATATATATATATATATATATATATATATGGGTCTAGGTTACAACGTCAACAGATGAGAAGACCGACAGCGAAATCACCGACGCGAGAGGATCGACGGATGAAAACACCGACGCGGAGAACACCGAGATGGGGAAAGGATGTGTAAGTATGCGGTAGTGACGGACGTTAGGGTGCGAGTAAGGTAAGTGTCGATGTTGGCGGTCTGTAGGGGTAGGGTGGGTTAAGTGAGTTAGGGTTAGACGAGTTAGGTGAGGTGCAGTAGTGAATGTTTTGGGTTAGGGGCAGGTTAAGTGAGTTAGGGTTAGGCCGAGTTAGGTAAGGGTGCAGTAGTGAATGTTTTGGGTTAGGCGGGTTAAGTGAGTTAGGGTTAGGAGTTAGGTAAGGGTGCAGTAGTGAATTTGTTTGGGTTAGGGGGTTAAGTGAGTTAGGGTCAGGCTGAGTTAGGTTAGTGTGATAGTGACGGACCTTAGGGTTAGGGTTTCGGTTAGGGTAGTGGATAGTTGTGTATGTAAGGCTTAGTGTTTGTTTGTTAGGATTTAGGTGTGCTTGTGTTGTGTGTGTGGTTTTTGGTCAGGGAATTAATTTTGTTTATTGGCTGTTGTGATGATGTGTTGAGTGTGTGTGGTGTCGTGTTTATGAGCTGTCGATGATGTGGTGTCGGTGATGTCGTTGTCGATGTTGTGTGCTGTCGGTGTTATAACCTAGAACCATATATATACATATATATATATATATATATATATATATATATATATATATATATATATATATATGTATGTGTGTGTGTGTGTGTGTGTGTGTGTGTGTGTGTATGTATATATACATAGAGAGAGAGAGAGAGAGACAGTATGGAATAGCCAAGTGACCATTATGTTTTTAGGAGTAAACTGGCATAACTGGAGAAAACCCATGCAGACCCAGGGAACGCATGCATATTGCACATAGACAATGACTTGCGGACAAGATTGAATGTTGGAGCCAGGGACTACTAAGTGGAGAACTTAACCACTAACTAAGCCATGCTTTTGCACATATTATTAACCCTTCAGAAAAAATGTTAGACTATATTCTATTTTTGTGAACATTCTGCTTAGAACAGCATTGACTTTCAGCACTTACAGCTTTGCACATTATTTAATCAACATTTAGATAATTCATTCCATAAATAATTAATTACTTCAGCTATTTATTCATCTGTTCATATATTCCCTTGGATAATACAGCTTTGGCAGAAGTCAATTTTTTGTGCAGACCTGGAGGAAAAACTTCAAAAATTGGAAAGTAAAAGACAATAATAAATACCAAAACACATAAACGAATAGTGGTAAACACAACACACCAAGACAAAAGGTTGCATTTGTAAAAATTAAAACTTGTACAAACAGCAGTGTACTGAATGAATATTGTTTTCATGAATCTATGCTACCTTTTACAAAATATACAATATGTACAGCTTCTGAAGGCAAAATAAAAAGATGCAATTCATTGTAAAATCATAAAACACTATCCCTCAGATTCACTGATCGTCCCTGCAGGACTAGTATAGTCCTGCACGGAAGCAGACACTTAGGAGCAGGATAGCAGCATGCCATGCATATTAATGAAGGCGCGCTGCCTGACCTCCTAGGCATACATGGAGCGTGTCCAAGTGCAGGGGGCGTGTCCGAGAGCAGAGCACTGTGAATAAAAATACCCCTGCAAAGTAGAATAGCAGAAAGTGGAAATAAATGAGCGAGGATGCTCGAAGGTGTCCGCATTTCCCCGCCAACAGTCCCCCATGCATAAAAACAGCAACAAGACATAAAGATGAAAAGAAGAAACCTCCGTATTTTTGTCTAAAGCTCTGAATAGAGCTAACCATAGGTGCGTGGGTGTGTCCATTGCTCAGCCATGGTGAAAGCAGCCCAAAAGGCTGAAAAGTATAACAAGGACGATATATGCAAATTAAGCATGTCAGCAATAGTGTAATGGGCAGAGCATTCGCCTAATGAGCAGACATTCACAGTTTGAGTCCCAGCATAGCACAGTCTATTTTACATGGCAAAGCATGGTATAAGCAATATTTGTAATGCAAAACCCACTAAATAACATAATTTTTATGAACAGGAGTACTGCAAGAAATGCACATGTGAAGAGTCAGTATCATAATGAATAAGCCAGCAGTAAGCAGGCATAAGCACAAATAAGCAGTAGTAAGTATATGTAAGCACTAGTAAGCGTGTGCAAGTGCCTTTGCTCAGGGTTAAGCACTGCCAACACAGATTAAGCAAAGGAGAAGTTAACTGGGTGTAAGACACTGTGACTGGAAGTCAGCACTGCTAACTTCTGTGCAAACCCGCTTAACACCGCTTGAAATTGCCTTAAGCACACCGTATCCAACAGCCGGTGTTCTGCCCAGCAACAAAACAAACAGCTTCTGCAAGACCAGAACCCAGGACCATGCACACCATACACAAAATGATTTAACACTAAGCCATGCCAGATATGCAGAAATCATATGTTGTCAGAAACATAACCACAGACCAGTCATGCAACAGTACAGAGAATGTACACCTACAGCTAGATGGGCGTGTGTGTGCAAATATATCACTATCTAAATGGATACAACATACCTATAGATGTAGTCACATATATATATATATATATATATATATATATATATATATATATATATATATATACATATATATAAATATCCAGAGATATATACATATATATACAAATATATGAACAGATATACATGTAAATGCCGACAACAACACATGTATATATATGTCAACATCTATATCTCCACATTTACACATCAAGTGACATATATGTATGCAGATATATGTCTCTGTAGATATATATGGACATAGTTAGAAATACATAAGCAAATATATATACCCACAGAGGTATATGTGGCCAGACATCTGTAGATACCAATGGTAGATGAACAGAAACATATATGTCCACATGCGCCGTCAATCGGCCTGAGAGGCCCCAAACAAGGCCGCAAACAATATATGTCACGTATGAATTTGCATACAACCCCCAGCCAAACATGTCTGCCCTGCAATACACTACCAAACTCATTGTATTGTACATCTGTCATTGAACTAGGGAATTAAATTAGCCATCTGTTATGTTTTGCATGTCAACATCACATACCCCCCTGCCCCACCCACTAGGAGGGCCGAGCAGTACAGGTCCATCCAACCCAGGCCATCCCCAGCCCATACATGCATAACCCACAGTTCCACTTCCCCCCACCCACAGCACACATGCAGCCACCATCCCTACCCTGGTTACCAGCCTGTAGCTACCACACCACCACACATTGCTCCCCATCCCCCTCAGGACCCATCCTGTATGATGTCCTGACCAAGTATCCTAGGTGTGGCACACTCCGTAGTCCATGC